>NC_135959.1:76823242-76925742 GCF_053455715.1 Rhinoraja longicauda | reverse complement strand
CCATACCCCTTGATTCTGCTAGCCCTTAGAGCTCTATCTAACTCTCTTTTAAATTCATCCTGTGAATTGGCCTCCACTGCCCTCTGTGGCAGTGAATTCCACAAATTCACAACGGGAGTGTGGAAGGAAACCGAAGATCTCGGAGAAAAACTCACGCAGGTCACGGGGAGAACGTACAAACTCCGTGTAGACAGCACCCGCAGTCGGGATGGAACCCGGGTCTCCGGCGCTGCATTCGCTGTAAGGCAGCAACCAGTAACCAGTTAAGAGTTGGTAATGCTCTGTGTTAATGTATAATTTTAATCCATGTGGCCTTATTAAGGGCAGTTTTAACAAAGAGTCGAGTACATTGAGTTGTGCAACTCATTGTGGATGCCGGCTTCTGGAGTCTCAGTTTACCAACTGCAGGGGTCTGGAACAGAAAATAAAGATGGTTACACACACTTGAATGTCTCGTATTTAGCTCTATGTGTTATTATGAGGAAGGATTGAATTGAATTGAATTGAATTGAATTGAATTGAATTGAATTGAATTGAATTGAATTGAATTGAATTGAATTGAATTGAATTGAATTGAATTGAATTGAATTTGAATTTGAATTGAATTTGAATTGAATTTGAATTGAATTTGAATTGAATTTGAATTGAATTGAATTGAATTGAATACATTTTATTGGCCAAGTATGTACCCATACAAGGAATGTGCCTTGGTGCTCCGCTGGCAAGTAACTACACGAACATACAGTAAACAATTAAGAATAAAACATTATAGTTTAAACATGTGAATGAAATAAACCAGAGCAAAAGGAGGCTTCAGACTTTAGTTATTGAGTAGAGCTACTGCTCGTGGATAAAAGCTGTTTTTATGTCTGGCTGTGGCTGCTTTGATAGTCCGGAGTCGCCTTCCAGAGGGAAGTGCTTCGAAGAGTTTGTGGCCAGGGTGAGAGGGGTCAGAGATGATCTTGCCCGCTCGCTTCCTGGCCCTTGCGGTCGTCAATGGGGGGAAGGTTGCAGGATATTACATTTAGTGCACTCTGGCTGCGGTCATCAC
Organism: Rhinoraja longicauda; assembly: GCF_053455715.1. Classification (NCBI taxonomy): domain Eukaryota; kingdom Metazoa; phylum Chordata; class Chondrichthyes; order Rajiformes; family Arhynchobatidae; genus Rhinoraja; species Rhinoraja longicauda. Next base: position 76,924,691 of record NC_135959.1, on the reverse strand, counting down.
TCTCTATCCTCGAACACCATCTACTGCTCTCCACCATCCTGCCAGGAGTAGAGGGTGTGAGCTCTAGGGAGAGGTTGAGTAGGCTGGAACTCTATTCCTTGGAGTGCAGGAGGATGAGGGGAGATCTTATAGAGGTGTACAAAATCATGAAAGGAATAGATCGAGAAGAAGCACAGAGTCTTTTACCCAGAGTAGGGGAATCGAGGACCAAAGGACATAGGTTCAAGGTGAAGGGGAAAAGATTTAATAGGAATCCAAGGGGTAACCTTTTCGCACAGAGGGTGGTGGGCGTATGGAACGAACTGCCAGAGGAGGTAGTTGAGGCTGGGACTATCCGAACGTTTAAGAAACAGTTAGACAGGTACATGGATAGGACAGGATTGGAGGGGTATGGAACAAGTGCAGGCAAGTGGGGCTAGTGTTGCTGGGTGATTGTTGGCCGGTGTGGGCAAGTTGCAATGAATGCCCTGTTTCCACTCTGTTCATTCTCTGACTCTATGACTATCCGACTATCTGCACTGCTCTTTGCAATCTGACTGCACGCATGCGCTCTGCCATCTGACTAAATACATTGCTCTCCATGTTGTGGCAGCATGCACTGCCTCCACCCTCTGACTACACGCTTGGCTCACCACTCTCTAGTAGTGCGTCGCACTCTCTACCCTCATTCTGCACTGTCTACTCTCAACCCTCTGGCTGTGTTGACTGTTCTCCACGCTTTGACCGTGAGGACTGCAGATCGCATAGCTCTGATGATATATTTATTTCTACTTTCACATATTCTTGACTAATGGAAAGAAGTCACAACAAATCTATTGAAAAATTTGTTCTGACGATCTATGCATTCCTTGCCACTAAATCACTGCAAGAGATGAGTGGTGAAGAGAGGTCGGGCCCATTGGTACCAAATTACAAGATGCAGGTGTTGCTGTGTGTGCAAATGTCGAGCTCCAGGCATGCAGGCCGTGAAATGATTCAGGCATTCATATCAGAAGGGCATTCTGGTCTCACTGAGCCAGAATCAGCTAGCTCTATAAAACATCGAGGAATGGCCTTTCATCATTGCTGAATATTGTTCTTGTCCCTGAAAATGAGACATTTCTGGATTTCTAGCCACAGGTGTTTACAACCAAGGGGCTGGTGGTCTGGGCATCATTGTCCAGCTCACAGTTGAACAAGGGCAAAGGCCCATCACCTTCCAGAGATGACCAGTTTCCCAGATCTGCTTGGTACTGTGGTACAGCCCATATCCCACTGAAAGCTACAGACGTGGCCACTAAATGTATGACTGAGTGCACCATTGGCCTGCTGCCTCTGTGGTCTAGGTGTGTGACTGGTTTTGGAGGCCCCCCTTCAGTACAGGACAAGGGGTCACAGTTTAAGAATAAGGGGTAGGCCATTTAGAACTGAAATGAGGAAAAACTTTTTCAGTCAGAGAGTTATGAATCTGTGGAATTCTCCGCCTCAGAAGGCAGTGGAGGCCAATTCTCTGAATGCATTCAAGAGAGAGCTAGATAGAGCTCTTAACAATAGCTGAGTCAGGGGGTATGGGGAGAAGGCAGGAATGGGGTACTGATTGAGAATGATCAGCCATGATCAAATTGAATGGCGGTGCTGGCTCGAAGGGCCGAATGGCCTCCTCCTGCACCTATTGTCTATTGTCTATTGTCTACAGTGGCTGAACCAATATCCCCTCCTCTGCACCTTTAGTTTAGTTTAGAGATACATCACGGAAACTGGTTCTTTTGGCCCACCAGGTCCCTGCCAACCAGCGATCCCTGCATATTAACACTATCCTACACCAACTAGGGACAATTTAAATATATATATTTACCGAGCTCTGTTAACCTACAAACCTGTACGTCTTTGGAGTGTGGGAGGAAACCGATGATCTCGGAGAAAACCCACGCAGGTCACAGGGAGAACGTACAAACTCCATACAGACGGCGCCCGTAGTCGGGATGGAACCCGGGTCTCCGGCGCTGCATTCGCTGTAAGGCAGCAACTCTACCGCTGCGCCACCGTGCCGCCTCTCTTCCTTCTTTTAAGATATTCTCAACAACTTTACCCGATTTAAAGTCATTTGCTCTATTGACTCCTAAACTGAGTCAGTGATAAACATTGATAATCCTTTTGTTAAAAAAAAATTTGGTATGCAGTTCAATTCAGTTTAGTTTATTGTAATGTGTACAGTGAAAAGCTTTTGTTGCACGCTAACCAGTCAGAAAGACAAGACATGATTACAATCGAGCCATTTACAGTGCATAGATACATGGTAAGGGAATAACATTTAGTGCATGGTAAAGCCAGCAAAGTCCAATCAAGGATAGTCTGAGGGTCACCAAAGAGGTAGATAGTAGTTCAGCACTGCTCTCTGGTTGTGGTAGGATGATTCAGTTGCCTGATAACAGCTGGGAACAAACTGTCCCTGAATCTGGAGGTGTGCGTTTTAACACTTCTATAACTTTTGTCTGATGGGCGAGGGGAGAGGAGGGAGTGGCCAGGGTGCGACTGGTCCTTGATTATGCTGCTGGCCTTGCCGAGGAAGTGTGAGGTGTAAATGGAGTCAATGGAAGGGAGGTTGGTTTGTGTGATGGTCTGGGCTGTGTCCACAATTTGCTGCGATTTCTTGCGGTCTTGGATGGAGCTGTTCCCAAACCAAGTTGTGATGCATCCTGATTTAATGCTTTCTATGGTGTATGTGTTGAAGTTGGTGAGGGTTGTAGGGGACATGCCAAACTTCCTAAGCCTTCCAAGGTAGAAGAGGTGTTGGACGTTGGTGTGCTTACTTGGGTCGTTGCTTCAATATGGGTGGTCCAGAAGACAACGCAAACAATGGGCACAAAGTCCATCACGCTCCGAGAAGAAAGAGAAATAAGGTGCTGCAGTCAATACCCCATTGCTGGAGGGACTGCAAAAATACCCCCAATGTTGTGAGGTTCACCTATCGTCCATTAGACCTGCTCATTGACATCCACGTATAAAACACTTCCCATAATCCTTTCCTTTCTAGATACAAGGAGTTCTTTCACAGTAAACCACCACTATCACTGCCCACACCTACTGCATGATTATAATCATAATCATAAATATAATCATACTTTATTAGACAAGTATGTTTTGCAACATACGAGGAATTTCATTTGCCGTAGTCATAACAATAAAAAGCAACAGGACACACAAAATACATTTTAACATGAACATCCACCAGAGTGACTCCTCCACATTCCTCACTGTGATGGAAGGCGATAAAACCTTCTTTGTTGTCCCGCGGTCGGGGGCCTCGAGCCTTCCGTTGATGGGACGATCTTACTCCCATAGCCGGTGGCGTTTGGGCCTCAGCGTCGGGGCGATCAAGCTCCTGCATCGGGGGGATCTCAGCTCCCTCCCGCGCCAGGCCCCAGGTCGGGGCTAGTCGAACCTTCTGCGTTCTTTGGAGCTTCCCGACATCGGTCTCTACCCGAGACTGCGAGCTCCTCGATGTTGAAGTCCGCAGGCCACGGTTGGAGCGTCGAACCCAGGCAAGGGATCGCAGGCCCTGATGGTAAGTCCACGGCCCCGCGGTGGGGCTCAAAGTCAGTCCCGAGCAAGGCCGCCAGCTCCATGATGTTAGGCCGCAGAGCGACCGGAGATACGATCCGGAAAACAATCGCATCTCCGGCAAGGTAAGAAATTGAAAAAAACGATTACCATACATTCCTCAACATTACCTCAACATTTCTCAGGAATGAAAAGGCCATTTTACAGAGTCTGCCATGCAAGATCAGGAACCATCACCAAGTGTTGAGGTCCATAACTTACTGCCACATGCACACCACAGGTGGTCAGTAATTCTCTACAGAACAGCCTCTTACCTATCACCATGATGTAACCTAGCAGCGTGCATGACCCATGTGCTAACACTGGTGGATTCCTACGAAGCAGAACACTCCTCATTGTTGGAACTATTGGGTAGGAAAGAAAACTGCAGATGCTGGTTTAAATCGAAGGTAGATACAAAATGCTGGAGTAACTCAGCGGGACAGGCAGCATCTCTGGAGAGAAGGAATGGGGGACGTTTCGGGTCGAGAGCGTTCTTCAAATATTGGCAACTCCATGCGGCACTCCCACTGTCTAGACATTACTCACTCACTCATGTTGGTTGTTTATTAGCGCTAATTATTTCAAATGGAGTGCATTGTCAGTGCCTGGATGTAATTAAATTATGATCTCCACCTTTGCAGAATTTATGTATAATTTATGCGCACTTTTTATTTCAGTGTAGACACGAAAGGCTGGAGTAACTCAGCGGGTCAGGCAGCATCAAGGACGAGTCTCACCCTGGCCACTCCCTTTTCTCCCCTCTCCCAAAAGGTACAGAAGTGTGAAAACGCACACCTCCAGATTCAGGGACAGTTTCTTCCCAGCTGTTATCAGGCAACTGAATCATCCTACCACAACCAGAGAGCAGTGCTGAACTACTATCTACCTCATTGGTGACCCTCGAACTACCCTTGATCAGACATTGCTGGCTTTACCATGCACTAAATGTTATTCCCTTATCATGTATCTACACACTGTAAATGGCTCGATTGTAATCATGTCTTGTCTTTCTGCAACAAAAGCTTTTCACTGTACACATGACAATAAACTAAACTGAATTGAACTGCATACCAATTTTTTTTTTAACAAAAGCATTATCAATGTTTATCGCTGACTTAGTTTAGGAGTCAATAGAGCAAATGACTTTAAATCGGGTAAAGTTGTTGAGAATATCGTAAAAGAAGGAAGAGAAGCGGCACGGTGGCGCAGCGGTAGAGTTGCTGCCTTACAGCGAATGCAGCGCCGGAGACCCGGGTTCCATCCCGACTACGGGTGTTGTCTGTACGGAGTTTGTACGTTCTCCCTGTGACATGCGTGAGTTTTCTCCGAGACCTTCGGTTTCCTCCCACACTCCAAAGACGTACAGGTTTGTAGGCTAATTGGCTTTATCAATATATATTTTCTAATTGTCCCTAGTGGGTGTAGGATAGTGTTAATATATGGGGATCATTGGTCGGCGCAGACCTGGTGGGCTGAAAGGGCCAGTTCCCGTGCTGTATCTCTAAACTAAACTAAAGGTGCAGAGGAGGGGATATTGGCACAGCCACTGTACTGAAGGGGGGCCTCCAAAACCAGTCACACACCTAGACCACAGCAGCAGCAGGCCAATGGTGCACTCAATGATACATTTAGTAGCCACGTCTGTATCTTTCAGTGGGATATGGGCTGTACCACGGTTCCAAGCAGATCTGGGAAACTGGTCATCTCTGGAAGGTGATGGGCCTTTGTCCTTGTTCAACCTTGAGCTGGACAATGATGCCCAAATCACCAGCCCCTTGGTTCCAAACACCTGTGGCTAGAAATACAGAAATGTCTCATTTTCAGGAAAGGGGTAACTTTCTTCTTCCCACGTTTAGTGTGATCAAGACCATACACATCACCTTCCTCGGTCAGTTGGTGGCTTTTTGACGTTTTTCCGTCTGACTGCTTTTTCTGATGTTTTTTCCTTCCACTCTGAGCATTTTTCCCACTCGACTTGCACACCCGTGAGAAATGCCCTTTTTTCCCGCAGTTGAAACAATCCACCTGTTTCGCTGGACAGTCGTTCAGGTCAGCATGGGGAGAGTAGTAGTTTAGCACTGCTCTCTGGTTGTGGTAGGATGATTCAGTTGCCCGATAACAGCTGGGAAGAAACTGTCCCTGAATCTGGAGGTGTGCGTTTTCACACTTCTGTACCTTTTGCCTGATGGGAGAGGGGAGAAGAGGGAGTGGCCGGGGTGAGACTCATCATTGATTATGCTGCTGGCCTTGCCGAGGCAGCGTGAGGTATAAATGGAGTTAATGGAAGGGAGGGTGGTTTGTGTGATGGTCTGGGCTGCGTCCACAATTCGTTGAAATTCCTTGCGGTCTTGGATGGAGCTGTTCCCAAACCAAGCTGTGATGCATCCTGATAAAATGCTTTCTATGGTGCATGTGTAGAAGTTGGTGAGGGTTGTAGGGGACATGCCAAACTTCCTAAGCCTTCCAAGGTAGAAGAGGCGTTGGACGTTGGTGTGCTTTCTTGGTCGTTGCTTCAATATGGTGGTCCAGAAGACAACGCAGACAATGGGCACAAAGTCCATCACGCTCCGAGAAAAAAGAGAAATAAGGTGCTGCAGTCAATACCCCATTGCTGGAGGGACTGCAAAAATACCCCCAATGTTGTGAGGTTCACCTATCGTCCATTAGACCTGCTCATTGACATCCACGTATAAAACACCTCCCCTAATCCTTTCCTTTCTAGATACAAGGAGTTCTTTCACAGTAAACCACCACTATCACTGCCCACACCTACTGCATGATTATAATCATAATCATAAATATAATCATACTTTATTAGCCAAGTATGTTTTGCAACATGTGAGGAATTTCATTTGCCGTACAGTCATACCAATAAAAAGCAACAGGACACACAAAATACATTTTAACATGAACATCCACCAGAGTGACTCCTCCACATTCCTCACTGTGATGGAAGGTGAAAAAGCCTTCTTTGTTCTCCCGCAGTCGGGGGCCTCGAGCCTTCCGTTGACGGGACGATCTTACTCCCGTAGCCGGCGGTGTTTGGGCCTCAGCGTCGGGGCGATCAAGCTCCTGCATCGGGGGGATCTCAGCTCCCCCCCGCGCCAGGCCCCAGGTCGGGGCTAGTCGAACCTTCTGCGTTCTTTGGAGCTTCCCGACATCGGTCTCTACCCGAGACTGCGAGCTCCTCGATGTTGAAGTCCGCAGGCCGCGGTTGGAGCGTCGATCCCAGGCAAGGGATCGCAGGCTCTGATGGTAAGTGCACACCTCGCGGTGGGGCTCAAAGTCAGTCCCGAGCAAGGCCGCCAGCTCCACGATGTTAGGCCGCAGAGCGACCGGAGATACGATCCGGAAAACAATCGCTTCTCCGGTAAGGTAAGAGATTGAAAAAAACGATCACCATACATTTCTCAACATTACCTCAACATTTCTCAGGAATGAAAAGGCCATTTTACAGAGTTAATCATGCATGATCAGGAACCATCACCAAGTGTTGAGGTCCATAACTTACTGCCACATGCACACCACAGGTGGTCAGTAATTCTCTACAGAACAGCCTCCTACCTATCACCATGATGTAACCTAGCAGCGTGCGTGACCCATGTGCTAGCACTGGTGGATTCCTACGAAGCAGAACACTCCTCATTGCTGGAACTATTGGGTAGGAAAGAAAACTGCAGATGCTGGTTTAAATCAAAGGTAGATACAAAATGCTGGAGTAACTCAGCGGGACAAACAGCATCTCTGGAGAGAAGGGATGGGTGACGTTTCGGGTCGAGAACGTTCAACAAATATTGGCAACTCCATGCGGCACTCCCACTGTCTAGACATTACTCGCTCGTTCATGTTGGTTGTTTATTAGCGCTAATTATTCCAAATGGAGTGCATTGTCAGTGCCTGGAGGTAATTAAATTATGATCTCCACCTTTGCAGAATTTTTGTATAATTTATGCGCACTTTTTATTTCAGTGTAGACACGAAAGGCTGGAGTAACTCAGCGGGTCAGGCAGCATCAAGGACGAGTCTCACCCTGGCCACTCCCTTTTCTCCCCTCTCCCAAAAGGTACAGAAGTGTGAAAACGCACACCTCCAGATTCAGGGACAGTTTCTTCCCAGCTGTTATCAGGCAACTGAATCATCCTACCACAGCCAGAGAGCAGTGCTGAACTACTATCTACCTCTTTGGTGACCCTCGGACTATCCTTGATCGGACTTTGCTGGCTTTACCTTGCACTAAATGTTATTCCCTTATCATGTATCTACACACTGTAAATGGCTCGATTGTAATCATGATCTCCAACTTTGCAGAATTTATGTATAATTTCATGCGCACTTTTTATTGCAGTGTAGAGACGAAAAGCTGGAGTAACTCAGCGACACAGGCAGCATCTCTGGAGAGAAGGAATGGGTGACGTTTACGGTCCAGACATTTTTAAGGCAGAGATAGATAGATTCTTAATTAGTACGGGGTAACGGGGAGAAGGCAGGAGAATGGGGTTAGGAGAGAGAGATAGATCAGCCATGATTGAATGGCAGAGTAGACATGATGGGCCGAATGGTCTAATTCTGCTCCTATCACTTATGACCTTGTGACCTGGGTATCACAAAAAGCTGGAGTAACTCAGCGGGTCAGGCAGCACCTCAGGAGAGAAGGAACGGGTGACGTTTCGGGTCGAGACCCTTCTGAAGAAGGAGGCTACAGACTTTTGGTGGTTGAGTAGAGCTACTGCTGGTGGAAAAAAATCTGTTTTTATGTCTGGCTGTGGCTGCTTTGACAGTCCGGAGTCGCCTTCCAGAGGGAAGTGTTTCGAAGAGTTTGTGGCCAGGGTGAGAGGGGTCAGAGATGATCTTGCCCGCTCACTTCCTGGTCCTTGCAGTGTACAGTTCGTCAATGGGGGGAAGGTTGCAGCCAACAACCTTCTCAGCTGTGCGAACGATCCCTTGCAGCGAATCATTCAATCAGCTATGGCTATGAAGAAGGGTCTCGGCCCGAAACGTCACCTGTTCCTTTTCTCCAGAGATGCTGTCTCACCCGCTGAGTTCCCCCAGCTTTTTGTGTCTACCTTCAGCCTGATGGTTTCCCAGCTTCCTGGGAAGAAGCTGTTCCTCAAACTGGAGTTCATGGTTTCCAGACTCCTGTACCTTTGTCCAAATGGCCGGAATGAATAGAAAGCCTGGGCAGGGTGGTGTGGGTCTCTGATGCTGCTGGCTGCCTTTTTGAGGCAACAACTCCTGTAGATCCCTTCAATGGCGGTGAGGTCAGTATCCATGGAGGAATGAGCAGTGACCACCACATGTTATAGTCTCCTTCACTCCTGGGCATACCAGTTGCCAAACCAGGCCGTGATGCAACCAGTCAATATGCCCTCTACTCTACACCTGTAGAAGTTCAAGAGAGTATTCATTGACACACCAAATCTCTTCAATCTTCTAAGGAAGTAGAGACGTTGATGGGCTTTCTGTGTGATTGCATCAACATGTTGGGTCCAGGACAGTGTGATGTATTGTATTGGATGTATACATGCAACAATATGGTAAAGCTGCTATGTGATGTATACATGCAACAATATGGTAACGCTGCCCTGCGCATTGCGAAAATACACAGAGAGTTAAAATGGCGATCTTGTGTCCAGACGGGTCCTGTTTTGGTCTCCAACTCAATGCGTGCTTTAGAGAATGATACTGAGTAGAACGTATCATTAATTGGCGACGAGGGTAAACTTGTTTTGAAGTTTCGTCTGGTGACTTGCTGTTGTGGCTACCATGGCTATTTTTGGCTCAATAGTGGAATTTGATGTTGCACATGGCGACTGGGTGCAGTACGCCGAGCGCATTGAACATTACTTCCTAGTCAACGACATTACAGATGCGGGAAAGAAGAGGGCCATCTTGCTTTCCGTGTGTGGAGGACCAACGTACAGACTCATCTCGAGTTTACTTGCTCCACAGAAACCTGGGCAAGTCGAATATTCTGAGATTGTGTCAACAGTCACGAATCACAAGGTCCCGAAACCGTCGGTCATCGTCCAGCGTTACAAATTCAACTCTCGTCATCGTCAACCGGGTGAGTCAGTCGCTGATTATGTGGCCGAGTTACGTCACCTCGCTGAACATTGTGCTTATGGTTCGAATCTCAATGAAATGTTACGTGATCGTTTGGTGTGTGGGTTTGATGATAACCGCATGCAGCGTCGATTATTTTCGGAAGCCACGCTGGATTTCGACAAGGCACTCAGTATCGCCACCGCTTTGGAGATGGCAGACCGCAACACGGCTGATCTCTGTGACGGGAAATAAAAGCCCAGCGAAGCGATAAACAAAATCGCAAAATCAAGGGGGCCTGACAGTGGTCAGCCCAAGCGGGGAACCAGAAGAGGGTCTTTGTGTTATCGCTGTGGTGGCTCTCCTCACGCTGACCCGAACGAATGTCCAGCGAAACTGGTGGATTGTTTCAACTGCGGGAACAAAGGGCATTTCTCACGGATGTGACAGTCGAGTGGGAAAAATGCTCAGCGTGGAAGGGAAAAACAGCAGAAAAAGCAGTCAGCTGGATAAATGGATAAAAGCCACCAACTGACCGAGGAAGGTGATGTGTATGGTCTATATCACACTAAACCTGAGAAGAAGAAAGTTACTCCTTTCCTGAAAATGACACATTTCTGGATTTCTAGCCACAGGTGTTCCTGCAAGATCAGGAACCATCACCAAGTGATGAGGTCCATAACTGACTGCCACATGCACACCACAGGTGGTCAGTAATTCTCTACAGAACAGCCTCCTACCTATCACCATGATGTAACCTAGCAGCGTGCGTGACCCATGTGCTAGCACTGGGGGATTCCTACGAAGCAGAACACTCCTCATTGCTGGAACTATTGGGTAGGAAAGAAAACTGCAGATGCTGGTTTAAATCGAAGGTAGACACAAAATGCTGGAGTAACTCAGCAGGTCAGGCAGCATCTCAGGAGAGAAGGGATGGGTGATGTTTCGGGTCGAGAGCCTTCTTCAAATATTGGCAACTCCATGCGGCACTCCCACTGTCTAGACATTACTCGCTCGTTCATGTTGGTTGTTTATTAGCGCTAATTATTCCAAATGGAGTGCATTGTCAGTGCCTGGAGGTGATTAAATTATGATCTCCAACTTTGCAGAATTTATGTATAATTTCATGCGCACTTTTTATTGCAGTGTAGAGACGAAAAGCTGGAGTAACTCAGCGGGACAGGCAGCATCTCTGGAGAGAAGGAATGGGTGACGTTTACGGTTGAGACATTTTTAAGGCAGAGATAGATAGATTATTGGCCAGTACTAATGTCAGAGGTAACGGGCTGAAAGCAGGAGAATGGGGTTAGGAGGGAGAGATAGATCAGCCATGATTGAATGGCAGAGTAGGCTTGATGGGCCGAATGGTCTAATTCTGCTCCTATCACTTGACCTTGTGACCTAGGTATCACAAAAAGCTGGAGTAACTCAGCGGGTCAGGCAGCATCTCAGGAGAGAAGGAATGGGTGGCGTCTCCAAATTTGAGGAAGGATATTCTTGCTATGGAGGGCGTGCAGCGTAGGTTCACTAGATTAATTCCCGGAATGGCGGGACTGTCGTATGTTGAAAGGCTGGAGCGATTGGGCTTGTATACACTGGAATTTAGAAGGATGAGGGGGGATCTTATTGAAACATATAAGATAATTAGGGGATTGGACACATTAGAGGCAGATAACATGTTCCCAATGTTGGGGGAGTCCAGAACAAGGGGCCACAGTTTGAGAATAAGGGGTAGGCCATTTAGAACGGAGATGAGGAAGAACTTTTTCAGTCAGAGGGTGGTGAAGGTGTGGAATTCTCTGCCTCAGAAGGCAGTGGAGGCCAGTTCGTTGGATGCTTTCAAGAGAGAGCTGGATAGAGCTCTTAAGGATAGCGGAGTGAGGGGGTATGGGGAGAAGGCAGGAACGGGGTACTGATTGATAGTGATCAGCCATGATCGCATTGAATGGCGGTGCTGGCTCGAAGGGCTGAATGGCCTACTCCTGCACCTATTGTCTATTGTCTATTGTCTATTGTTTTGAGTCGAGACCCTTCTTCAGAAGAAGCTGTTCCTCAACCTGGAGGTCATGGTTTTCAGACTCCTGTACCTTTTTCCCAATGGCCGGAATGAAAAGAAAGCCTGGGCAGGGTGGTGTGGGTTTTTGATGCTGCTGGCTGCCATTTTGAGGCAGCAACTCCTGTAGATCCCTTCAATGGTGGGGAGGTCGGTATCCATGGAGGAATGAGCAGTGACCACCACATGTTATAGTCTCCTTCACTCCTGGGCATTCCAGTTGCCCAACCAGGCCGTGATGCAACCAGTCAATATGCCCTCTACTCTACACCTATCAGTTCAAGAGAGTATTCATTGATATACCAAATCTCTTCAATCTCTAAGGAAGTAGAGGCGTTGATGGGCTTTCTGTGTCATTGCATCAACATGTTGGGTCCAGGACAGATCTTCAGATGCAATGCGCACCCAGGAACTTAAAAATGTTAACTCTCTCCACCACAGACCCATCCATGAAGACACGTTTGTGGATTATCGACCTTCCACTTGGTAAATCAACAATCAGCTACTTGGCCTGCCTGATAGTGAGAGTAAGATTGTTGTTCTGACACCACGTAATCAGACGTGCAACCTCCTACCTGTGCTCTGACACATCAATTCATCCAACAACAACAACATTTACAAGTGTAGGAAGGAACTGCAGATGCTGTTTTAAACAGAAGGTAGACACAAAATGCTGGAGTAACTCAGCGGGTCAGGCAGCATCCCTGGAGAGAAGGAGTGGGTGACGTTTCGGGTCGAGTGCGTTCTTCTGATACAATTTATAAAGTCTGCCATGATCTCATCAAAGTGCAGAGCAGATACAAAACACCGAGTTACTTACTCTTGTTCCTGCAACATATACCGATCAGCCAAAACATTATGACCACTAACAGGTGAAGTGAATAACATTGATTATCTTGTTATAATGGCACCTGTCAAGGGGTGGGATATATTAGGCAGCAAGTGAACAGTCAGTTCTTGAAGTTGACGTGTTGGATGAAGGAGAAATGGGCAGGAGTAAAGACCTGAGCGACTTTGACAAGGGCCAAATTGTAATGGGCAGACGACTGGGTCAGAGCATCTCTGAAACGGCAAGGCTTGTGGGGTGCTCCCGGTCAGCAGTGGTGAGTACCGACCGACAGTGGTCCGAGGAGGGACAAACCACAAACCGGCGACAGACAGGGTGTTGGGCGCCCAAGGCTCATCGATGCGCGAGGGCAACGAAGGCTATCCCGTTTGGTCCGAACCGACAGAAGGTCGACTGTGGCACAAGTCACAGAAAATGTTAATGGTGGTCACGGGAGGAATGTGTCACAATACACAGTGCATCGCACCCTGCTGTGTATGGGGCTGCACACGGAGAACCAACAGCATATTAGGCAGGTGGACATAATGTTTTGGCTGATCGGTATATGTTTAATAACCATTGACTGGAACTGCACAAATGTTGCTCCACGTGTCCACTCAGTTCCCCAATCCTCAGACGCTGTCTGATGCGCCAACTATGTTTTACTCTTCCTTTTTGCCGCCTTACCCACTGAATATTTCTGGCATTTGCCATTTTATTTCGCTTTCCAGCATCTGCAGGATTTTGCTTTGGAGCACTGTTCTTTAATGCTCAATGGGCAAACTATCCATTAAATTGTCCCAGTGTAAGGATTTGTTATGAAGGTATATGGCCATCTTAAGGAGTGCTGTGTCGGTCTCATAAAAATCATTTCAAAATTGTTCTTGTAAAGACTGTGGAGCTGCCTTACAGCGCTTACAGCGCCGGAGACCCAGGTTCGATCCCGACTACGGGTGCTGTCTGTACAGAGTTTGTACGTTCTCCCCGTGACCTGCGTGGGTTTTCTCCGAGATCTTCGGTTTCCTCCCACACTTACAGACGTACAGGTTTGTAGGTTAATTGGCTTGGTAAATATAAAGATTGTCCCTAGTGGGTGTAGGATAGTGTTAATGTGCGGGGATCGCTGGTCGGCGCGGACCCGGTGGGCCGAAGGGCCTGTTTCCGCGCTGTATCTATAAACTAAACTAAACTAAATTAGTTCGTGGAGGCCATGTCTTGACAAATCGGGGCTATGATTTCCCCACAACGCATTTTTTCGTGTTTACATAAATCATTTTAACAACATTCCTTTAAAAGAGTGTACAACATAGCCCAGAGCTCTGAGGGGAATTTGATTTTTTTGGAAAACATAGTCAAGTCTAGCTTTCATGTTCAATATTCATGTACTGCTAAGTGGGTGGAATAGTTTAAAATTCTGGTTGAGTATATGGTGTAATAATTACGCCTTGAGTCATTCTCTCATTAAGAAATGGGATTTCACATTTTCGTCTTGGATCAGCAGCAATGTCGATTGTGGTGAGCATATATCTGGTACTTAGCGTTTGCTTTCATTCAATGAAGAAAGCCACTTCATGCTTCATGATGCTCTCCCATGAGACAATGATTGTGTTTCATGCTGGTGCATGATATTACTTTCAACAGTAAGTCTCAGCTTCACCAGTCTCTTTTACTGCCAAGGTCTTTACAGCAGCCATCAGTTCAGACTTCTACAATATTAACATGCCAGCTGGACCAAGAGGTTGAACAACATGTTCAACAAGGGTTTTTTTCGAAATGTCATTTTTTTCCTGATAAGTCTATTTCATTTTGGAAAGTTCATCTGGCTGTGAACTTCAGCAATCTTTCTCGTGACTATAGGAGCCAATGTTGACTCCTCTCTTTTTTTTAAATCAAAAATATTTATTCACTTATTAAAATAATATATGCAATACAATAAAATCCAAACAGAACCCACCACCATAATACAGGACAAACAAACTATTATACAACGAAGGTATTTATTCACAAAATGCTGGAGTAACTCAGCAGGTCAGGCAGCATCTCAGGACAGACGGAATGGGTGACGTTTCGGGTCGAGACCCTCTATTATACAACTATCTTACACTCCGTGTCCAGGATGCATTCCGCCCCCCGCGGTGCCCAGCGGTCCCAGAAATCCCCCAGGGTGCCCGTGAACAGCGCGTAGTCCCTCTCTGACACCACCTGGGCGCGGATGTAACCCCGGAAAAGAGGCAGGCAGCTGGCTCAAACAGAGCCCTCTTACGCCAATGTTGACTCCTCTCGATAGTATAAATATGTACTCAGAGATCCAGGCCTTTGTCAGCTTCATGCCTATTTTAACAATGGTATTTTTCTCATCCTTCAAAATTCATGACCATCAAATCATCCAATACTTTGTATCCAAGACACTACCTTGCTCCAAATCCACCCATCACATGTGTGCTTATAGAACTTAGAGGGCGGCACGGTGGCGCAGCGGTAGAGTTGCTGCCTTATAGCGAATGCAGCGCCGGAGACCCGGGTTCCATCCTGACTACGGGTGCCGTCTGTACGGAGTTTGTACATTCTTCCCGTGAAACTGCGTGGGTTTTCTCCGATATCTTCGGTTTCCTCCCACACTCTAAAGACCTGCAGGCTTGGTAAATGTAAAAATTGTCCCTCATTTGGTACAGGATAGTGTTAATGTGCGGGGATCGCTGGTCGGTGCGGACCTGGTGGGCCGAAAGGGCCTGTTTCCGTGCTGTAACTCTAAACTAAACTAAACGAAACTAAACTAATTGGTTAGCAACTAATTCAAAATTCCTGTTTCTTGGAATTTGAGTATCCTGTAAATCTTCTACAGGCCGACTACCCTCGTAGAATTTTAACTACCTCCAGCTTTTCTTCACTCTGTTCACCACCATTTCTTTCTCTCCTCCTGACATCACCCAAGTCTTTATGACTGTGTCTTTAGACAACTCATGCTTTGGAATTCCACCTTCGCTAGTAAGTCAAGAACTAGAGGTTGAGAGTGTAGGTTAAAGTTCAGATGGGAAACATTTAATGGCAACCTGAGGCCCAGCTTTATCACACATCGTGTGGTGGGTGCATGGAGCAAGCTGCCAGAGGAGGTAGTAGTGGCGGGATTAAATCCTCTATCCTTCTCCGTGGATTGTCACCTTGTGGTGGTGGAGAAGCTTGTGTGGTCCTGAGATCCTGAGAGCGATGCCTGGAGCGACACTCCTGGTAGGGTCACCCATGGCGATAAGGTCGAGGGGGAGGTCCCTGACAAAGAGCAATCCAACCAAGACCACAACGGTGGAACAGGCGGAGGGAGGATGATGGCTGACTTTAGTGGAGCGTCACAACGGCTGGGAATGCGGATGGATGAAGGCTGCAGCAGAAAAGGGTCCCCGGTCGTCTTGGACTCCACGCCACTGGATCCTGACCCAGATCTGTCAAGGACCGTGTGGTGGCTGTCTGTGCACCAGTCTCCCCACGTTAAACAAAGTCACGCACAGGCATCCGACCCTATGGAGAGGACAGTCACACTCGCTTCCAGTGACCACCGATGATGAAATCCTCTATCATAACATCAACTTGGCTCTTCCATCGACCTTAGGTGGAGATTCTTGTTTCTAGTGAGGTGGCCTGGAATGCATTTCAGCATTAAAAACATACCATGAAGAGTTAATCATTTAATCATTTAATAATATTGCACCAAAACGGAAAAGAAGAAAGTTCTCATCTAAAAGACCACATAATCACAAGGGCACCCACCATATGCAAGTACTCATGGGAGCACATGTTGACCCGTGCACATGAGGATGTCACAGCCAGGGGGAGAACAATGGATGACTCGGTGTGGGGGGACCGCCCGCTGTGAGGGGGGGGGGGGGTGACAGAATAAAGGAGGACCTGGCGACCTTGTTGGCGCCCTTTTTGTGGCAACTATTTGCTAACCTTCCTTTTTTTTTAGTGTAGTTTAGAGATACAGCGTGGAAACAGCCCTTTTGGCCCACTGCGTCCGCGCCGACCAGCGATCCCCACACATTAACACTATCCTACACACATTAGGGACAATTTTTACATTTACCAATCCGATTAACCTACAAACCTGTACGTCTTCAGAGTGTGGGAGGAAACCGAAGATCTCGGAGAAAACTCATGCAGGTCACGGGGAAAACGTACAAACTCCGTACAGACAGCGCCCGCAGTCGGTGTCAAACCCGGGTCTCCGGCGTTGCATTCGCTGTCAGGCGGCAACTCTACTGCTGAACCACCCATGGGTATTAAAGCAAAGATTTTCACTATGACTTGCCACATGTGGCAATCAAGTATTCATTCATTCATTCATTCATTCATTCATTCATTCATTCATTCATTCATTCATTCATTCATTCATTCATTCATTCAGTTACTAACTCAATAAACCTGCTCCACCAGCCAGATTACAACTGTCTTTATCCTCCCTGACCGTTATAATCTGCCAACTGAAACATTATTATTTTTAGTTTTGAAATTTTTAATCAGTTTATTTTTTACTGTTCTAGTCATGGCCATATGGCTAACATCTAAACTTTTTGAGCATGATGGGAAAAGATGAAATTTACACGGTCTCTTGACTGGTATAAAGAGGCGGTGGACTAAAGGCCCTGTCCCAATTAGGCGATGTTTTAGGTGACTGCCGGCGGCTGTCATAGTCGTAGCAGGTCACCGAAACACCGGCGACTGGACCCCCCCACTACACAATGTCTACGACAAGCTACAACAACTTACCACCTAGTCGACGTCAAGCTACGGCAAGCTACCGACAACCGGCAACCCAATCGTCGCGACTTAGGACGTCCACGTATGACCGCACCTACGACAACCTACGACCACACAGGCGACAACCTACGGCAACCGAAGTCAACCTACGTCCACCCGCGACACGCTACGACAAGCTACGACCCTGTCGGAGACAGC
This sequence comes from Rhinoraja longicauda, assembly GCF_053455715.1. Lineage (NCBI taxonomy): Eukaryota > Metazoa > Chordata > Chondrichthyes > Rajiformes > Arhynchobatidae > Rhinoraja > Rhinoraja longicauda. Next base: position 76,907,241 of record NC_135959.1, on the reverse strand, counting down.
TGAAGACGCTACGACTCTTTGGAGACGACTCACGTCCGTACAGGCGACACCCCGGCAACCGTGTGGTGACAGCCTAGTCCCCTGTAGTCGCCTAAAACATCGCCTATGTGGGACAGGCCCGTTAGACAACCTCCTCAGCTAACTAATTTGATTGTGAAAGGTTACTAAAGTCACCAAACTGATCTCCCGGTGGCTGAGCACTTCAACTCCCCCTCCCACTCCCAGTTTGACCTTTCTGTCATGGGCCTCCTCCAGTGCCATAGTGAGGCCCCACCAGAAATTGGAGGAACAGCACCTCATATTTTGCCTGGGCAGCTTGCAGCCCAGTGGTATGAACATCGACTTCTCCGACTTTAGATAGTTCCTCGGTCCCTCTCTTCCCCTCCTCCTTCCCAGTTCTCCCTCTATCTTCCTGTCTCCGTCCTTTGTCAGTCAGAAGAAGGGTCTCGACCCGAAACGGTACCCATTCCTTCTCTCCTGAGATGCTGCCTGACCTGCTGAGTTACTCCAGCATTTTGTGAATAAATACCTTCGATTTGTACCAGCATCGGCAGTTATTTTCTTACACTACTTGATGAAGGGAAGGTCGCTAAATTAGGCATGGAAAAGAGAACAATGGAACAGAAGTATCTTGTTTACCCAGCCCTTGCCTGAGTGATGTCAGAGTCATGGGGGGAGGTGTACGGGAACAAACCATTTGTTTAGTTTAGTTTAGAGATACAGCATGAATACAGGCCCTTCGGCCCACCAAATCCGCACAGGCCCGCGATCCCCACACAATAAAACAAGCCTACACAGGCCAGAGAAAATTTAGACTTTTACCAAGTATACAAACCCAAGCCAATTAACCTACACACCTGCACGTCTTTGGAGTGTGGGAGGAAACCGAAAATCACGGAGAAAACCCATGCAGGTCATGGGGAGAACGTACAAACTCCTTGCAGACAGCACCCGTAGTCGGGATGGAACACGGGTCTCTGGCATTACAAGCTTTGTAAGGCAGCAACTACCGTGCCATACCTGCTGGAAGATCAAAACAAAATGCGTAAAAAGGGACAAAATCTGGTGGTGATACCTGAGAACAACGAAAGCTGAAGGAAGATCCAGAGGTTGGAACTCAGTGAAGATTGCAACACCTATCCGAATGAGCCGGCCAGTTCATCTGACACGGGGAACAGTTAAATCATGTCTGAGACTTGGTGCAATGAGTGATAAGTTAGAAGAATGAATCATAAATCATAGTCTGAGAGTATTTGTGTTTGACATGTCAGTTGATATCCTATAGAAGTTATTGAGTCAACATAGTCCTTATATCTAGAAGGATTTCTCAGTTGGATAGTAGTTATTAAGATCAGATGAACAAGTTTCAATGTAATTGTATCTGTGGAATTCTCTGCCTCAGAAGGCAGTGGAGGGCAGTTCTTTGAATGCATTCAAGAGAGAGCTGGATAGAGCTATTAAGGATAGCGGAGTCAGGGGGTATGGGGAGAAGGCAGGAACGGAGTACTGATTGAGAATGATCAGCCATGATCACATTGAATGGTGGTGCTGGCTCGAAGGACTGAATGGCCTACTCCTACTATTGTCTATTGTCTATTGTCTATCAATTTCTCACAAATACTGAGTAATGAAATTTCGATTGGTGATGCATTTTATACCTGAGAACCAAGCTGAAGTACAACAGCAGAGCTCTAGCTATCTGTATCTGCAGTTATTGGTACAACTACAGATAATTTGTTGCTCCACTGGATCGCTCAATAAGATACGATTTCCCTCAAATTTATGTGCTTTAATGCATGATTTGTCCAATATAAAACATGCAGAAATGGGTTCAGTTTCTCAGTTGAAACATTGAAAATAAATACAAGAATGTTAAACAGCATCAAACCTATTCCTTCTCTCCAGGGATGCTGCCTGACCCATTGAGTTACTCCAGCATTTTGTATCTACCTTCAATAATCATGAAATTTGTTCATATTTACAGCACAAAATCACTGACAGGAGCAGCAACATTGCTGATTTCTAGTCCACGATTCACGATTAACTAATTTTTTTAATAATCGCGAGAGCCAATTTCAGTTCTAAGACCTGAATTTTTAGTTGGTAGAGAAGAGAGATGAAAAAAACTGAGATGAAACTGAGAACTGATTTAAAAACTGATTTAAAACTGAGATGAGAAAAACTTTTACACCCATAGAGTTGTGAATTTGTGGAATTTGCCACAGAAGGCAGTGGAGGCCAATTCTCTGAATGCATTCAGGAGAGAGCTAGATAGAGCTCTTAAGGATAGCGGAGTCAGAGGGTATGGGGAGAAGGCAGGAACGGGGTACTGATTGAGAATGATCAGCCATGATCACATTGAATGGGGGTGCTGGCTCGAAGGGCCGAATGGCCTCCTCCTGCACCTATTGTCTATTGTCTATTGTCTATTGAATGGGTTACTGATTGTAGATGATCAGCCATGAACACAATGAATGGCGGTGTTGGCTTGAAGGGCCAAATGGCCTCCTCCTGCACCTATTTTCCATGTTTAAGAGGTAGATTTACTCATTTGGAAGTAAGTTCCATACTGAGACTTCATGCAAGCAAATTCCTCAGGAAGGCTTCTGAGAAGGAGTCTGAACACAATCCTTGAGGCATTACTTTAGAAACCTTGAAGGTTTACTCTGGAGACACTAGTTTGGGAACTTCAGAGGTCAGTTGGTATATTTAATATCTCTCTCTCATCTTTGCTTTGGTGGCCTGAAATTTTTTGCATGATGATTCTCATGCTGCGTTTCAATGCAATTTAATTTAGTCGTAAACAACAGAAGAGGCAGTAACAATGACAACGGCTTGTTCTTCACAGATTTGCCATTCCGCAGGAGGGAGGGGATCGGCTGAAAGGTGCAGCTCGCGGGAATCCACACACATTCACATAAATCACACAAACAGGCGATAAATTCCTGAACATGTTGGAACAGTAGAAAGTTGAGCAACTCAAAATGGTGCCAAACATTCATAACTCACTGGAACAGGAGTACAGACCACCCTCGACCAGGTTACGATGTCACAGACATAGAGTTGGGCAAGGGAACAAAATGGAGATTAAAGTAACTATAAAGCTCATATTTGTCCTTGTAGACTGCGCTGGCAGATTGGCACGCCATCACTTCCTACAAGGTGAAACCTAGGGGCAGCTCAAGCGACATTGAAGCATCACTTTGGACAGGCTCAATGCGTTCAGTGCATGTGTCGATAGGGAGAAGAACAATGATCACTCTTGTACCTCCACAGCCCCCAATGGGATTGTAACCTCAGTCACCAAGGCCCACGCCAGGAGGGAGAACCCTCGGAAAGTGTCTGGGCCTTATGGTGTAGCTGGTCCAGATTTCAAACACCGACATGGACAAAACTGGCTGGACGTTTTGCAGATATCTTCAAGGCTCATTACTGAAGTCCACGGTTCCCACCAGCTATGAAAGGGCATCAAGAAAACCAGTGCCCAAGAAGAGGAAGCTGAAATGCCTCAATGACCATCGACCGGTGGCACTAACGTCCAAGGTGATGGCGTGCTTTGAGAGGATTTGACCTTCATAACGAGTGGATTTGAGTCCAGGAGTAAAGAGGTCCTTCTGCTGTTGTACAGGGCCCTGGTGAGACCACACCTAGAGTATTGTGTGCAGTTTTATTCTCCGAATTTGAGGAAGGACATCCTTGTAATTGAGGCAGTGCAGCGTAGGTTTGTGAGGTTAAACCCCGGGATGGCGGGACTGTCATATGAGGAAAGATTGGAAAGACTGGGCTTGTATTCACTGGAGTTTAGAAGGATGAGAGGGTATCTTATAGAGACGTATAAAATTATAAAAGGACTGGACAAGCTAGATGCAGGGAAAATGTTCCCAATGTTGGGCGAGTCCAGAACCAGGGGCCACAGTCTAAGAATAAAGGGGAGGCCATTTAAAACTGAGGTGAGAAGGAACTTTTTCACCCAGAGAGTTGTGAATCTGTGGAATTCTCTGCCACAGATGGCAGTGGAGGCCAATTCACTGGATGAATTTAAAAGAGAGTGCTCTAGGGGCTGGTGGAATCAAGGGATATGGGGAGAAGGCAGGCACGGGTTAATAATTGTGGACGATCAGCCATGATCACAATGAATGGCGATGCTAGCTCGAAGGGTCAAATGGCCTCCTCCTGCACCTATTTTCTATGTTTCCATGAGAGGTTAATTATGGAGCATATCAACTCCTCCTCAACAAGAACCTGGACCACCTTAATAGATCAACGAGGTATATAATTTTGCAGGATCTCCACTCTGCACTGGACCATTTGGTCAATAACAACTCATACGTCAGAATGTTGCTCATTGAAAATAGCTCAATGCTCAACATCATCTTCCCCTCTAAACTTGTAACAAGGCTCAGGGAACTGGGTCTCTGTGGAGCCCTTTGCAACCGGATCCTCACTTCCTCATCAAAAGTTAAAAGGTCTGTAGGTTATTAAGAGGGCTAAATGGTTATAAAACGTAAATTGCAGGAACAAGCGTATGTTAGCTGCTGTCCGACCCGCTGAGTTACTCTAGCTTTTTGTGTCTATCTTCTATATTATTCATTAGTTTGGGAGGCTGGACCTATATTCCAGGTGCAATCTCATCAGGGTATAAATAATTCCAGTGAAACGTCTTTAATCTTGTGTTCAATTTCCCGTGCAAAGAGAATCATTCCATTTCCCTTCTGAATTGCTTGCTCTGTATGCATGGTGTATGCAAGTTGTTTACAAGGACACACAGGCCTGTATGAACAGCAACACTTACAATTACATTATTCAAAACATACTCTGTCTTTCCAAAGAAATATCTGACCTGTGTTTTAATCCCGGATTATATTCCATTTGTAATCCTATATCCTAAATTCTCATGAGTGCAGCGTAGGTTCACGAGTTTAATCCCCGGGATGGCGGGACTGTCATATGAGGAAAGATTGGAAAGACTGGGCTTGTATTCACTGGAGTTTAGAAGGATGAGAGGGGATCTTATAGAGACAAATAAAATTATAAAAGGACTGGACAAGCTAGATGCAGGAAAAATGTTCCCAATGTTGGGGGAGTCCAGAACCAGGGGCCACAGTCTAAGAATAAAGGGGAGGCCATTTAAAACTGAGGTGAGAAGAAACTTTTTCACCCAGAGAGTTGTGAATTTGTGGAATTCTCTGCCACAGAAGGCAGTGGAGGCCAATTCACTGGATGAATTTAAAATAGAGTTAGATAGAGCTCTAGGGGCTAGTGGAATCAAGGGATATGGGGAGAAGGCAGGCACGGGTTACTGATTGTGGATGATCAGCCATGATCACAATGAATGGCAGTGCTGGTTCGAAGGGCTGAATGGCCTCCTCCTGCACCTATTTTCGATGTTTCTATGTTTCTATGCATCCTCCTCAGAGTCAATGTTGATTCCCTGCCTTGTATCATCAGCACATTTTTGAAAAAATTGTAATTACTCCATTACAATTTAATTTAGTTTAAAGATGTAGCATAGAAACAGGCCCTTTGGGCCACCGAGTCCACATTGTGACCATTGTGTTTCCTCTGACCATTGATACCCTGTTCACACTGATTCTATGCTATCCCACTTTCTCATCCACTCCCTACACACTTGTGGGCAATATTTACCCAGGCCAATTAACCTACAAGCCTTTGGGATGTGGGAGGAAACCGGTGCACCCAGAGGAAACCCACCTGGTCACGGGGAGAACGTGCCAACTCCATGCAGAGGAGGGGGAATAGTAGGTGTAAAGAGGTTAAGGTGTGCAAGAGTTGGCAAGTGATAGGTAGGTCCAGGTGAGGAGGGGACAGTGCCTGGTGGGGGAGGTAGATGTGGAGATAATGATAGATGGTGGGTGTGAGAGATGGAGGGAGGAAGGGGCATCGTATGATGGAATCCGATGGAAAAGTGGGATCAATAAGGTAAGATGGACACAAAATGCTGGAGTAACTCAGCGGGTCAGGCAGCATCTCTGGAGAGAAGGAATGGGTGACGTTTCGGGTCGAGACCCTTCTTCAGACTGAGAGTCAGACGGAGTTCTCCTAGGGAGGGAGGGGGGAGGAGGGGATGGGGTGGAGGGAGGGGTGTAGGGAGAGGATAAGGGGGTTGAGGGGCCTGGAGTGGGGGGGGGAAGGGAAGGGGGGAGAGGGAGGGGAGGAGGGAGAATGGGAGGGGGAAGAGGAGGAAAGGTGAGGGGGAGGGGGGGAGGGGGGAGGGGGGGAGGAGAGGGTGCTGTACCAATGCAGGAGAGGTTTGGGCCCAAAGGGTCCACGTGGTTTAGTTGTTTAAGAAGGAACTGCAGATATTGGTTTAAACCGAAGAAAGACACAAAATGCTGGAGGAACTCAGTGGGACCGACAGCATCTCTGGAGAGAAGGAATGGATGATATTTTGGGTCGAGACCCTTCTTCAGACTAAAGTCTCGACCCAAAATCGCAGATCACAAGTAAAATAAACTTTGGGTATGTTTAAAGGTATGAGGGCCCTCTCTAGATCTCTCTAGCTACGAAATAGAGCTACAAATATTGTTCAAACCTAAGTCTGAAGAAGGGTCTTGACCCGAAACTTCATCCATTCCTCCTCTCCAGAGATGCTGTCTGTAGGGTTGCCAACTTTCTCACTCCCAAATAAGAGACAAAAGGTGATGTCACTGCCCCGTGCCCCACGTGACCTCACCCAGCCAGTGGCCACGTGCTCCCGCTCCACCAACGGCGGCCGCCTGGGCCGGGAGGCGGATTGCTATGCAACCTCTGTTACAAAGCACCCAGGCCTCTGGGCCTACACTGTCTGTACCTACAGCGGCCCCCCCCGGCCTACAGTGTCCGGCCCTACAGTGTCCGGGCCTACACTGTCCGTGCCTACAGCGGCCCCCCCGGCCTAGTATCCAGGCCTACAGTGTCCGGGCCTACAGTGTCCGGGCCTACAGTGTCCGGGCCTACAGTGTCCAGGCCTACAGTGTCCGGGCCTACAGTATCCGGGCCTACAGTGTCTGGGCCTTCAGTGTCCGGGCCTACACTGTCCGACCTACAGTGTCCAGGCCTACAGTGTCCGGCCTACAGTGTCCATGCCTACAGCGCCCCCCGGGCCTAATATGGGACCTTGGGTGGTCCCGTACGAGACAAACCAATTTAGCCCAATGTACGGAATGTCCCGGCTAATACGGAACAGTTTGCAACTCACTCAAGTTGACTGGAGTAGGTTTTTTAATGGAAAATGAATGTCAGGAAAGTGTGCTGTTTTTAAAAGTGTGCTGACAAGAGCTCAGGACATGCACGTTCCTGTTAGAGTGAAGGGCAAGGCAGGTGGGCGTAAGGAATCTTGGATGACGAGGACAATTGAGGCTCTGGTCAAGGTAGATTGTCTCTGGTGCAGGTATCGGCAGCTGGGATCAAGTGTATCCATGGAGGAGTTCCAGGAACTAAGAAAATCAGGAGGACAAAAAATGGGCAGGAGATAGTTCTGGTAGATAGCGTTAAGGATAATCCCAAGAGATTTTATAAGCACATAAGGGGGGAAAGAGTAACTAGAGAGAGAGTGGCATGCCTCAGGAATCAAAGCAGTCACCTCTGTGTGGAAACGCAGGAGACGGGCAAAGTCCTCAATGAGTATTTCTCCTCTGCTTTTACCGAGAGCAAAAGACTGTAGGACTGGGGAAATGTCGAGAGCAGTCAGTGTTAAGGTCACAGATGTGCTGAAGGTCCTGATGTGTTTGAAGATAGGCAAATCTCCCAGACCTGATCAGATATATCTGAGGACGCTGTGGGAACCTAGAGAGGAAATTACAGGAGCCCTCGCTGTGATTTATGAGTTGCAGGTGAGGTGCTGGATGACTTAAGGGAGATAAATGTTGTGGCTTTATTCAAGAATGGCTGCAGGGAAAAGGCGGAACTGGAGGTCAGTGAGCTTAACATCTGCAGTCAGACAATTAATCATCATCATAATCATAATCATACTTTATTAGCCAAGTATGTCTTGCAACATACGAGGAATTTGTTTTGCCGTACAGTCATACCAATAAAAAGCACCAGGACACACAAGATACATTTTAACATGAACATCCACCACAGTGACTCCTCCACATTCCTCACTGTGATGGAAGGCGAAAAAAGTTACTGGGAAGTATTCCAAGGGATAGGATCTAAAGGCATTTAGATGGGCAAGGGCTGATTAGGGATGATCAGCATGGTTTTGTACATGGGAGATCATGTCTCACGAATCTGATTGATTTTTTTGAAGACGTAACCAAGAAGGTCGATGAGGGCAGAGCTGTAGATGTTGTCTACATGGATCAGTAAAGCATTCGACAAGGTTCTGCGTGAATGGTAGGCTGCTCTGGAACCTTATCGTTCCCCAGCCCCACAAGGCCTGTTTCTACCTTCTCCCCAAAATCCACAAACACAACTGTCCTGGCAGACCCATTGTTTCTGCCTGTTCATGTCCCACCAAATTAATGTCCACCTACCTCGACTCCATCCTATCCCCCCAGTCCGATCCCTCCATACCTCTGTCCAATCACCTCACACGCACTCCGTCACCTCAATAACTTCCGTTTTCTATGCACCTACTCCCCCATCTTTATTATGGATGTTCAGTCACTCTACACCTCCATCCTTTTCTTCCTTGACCGCAGAACCAGCCAATTTCTATCTACCAATACTCTCCTCTGCCTGGCAGAGCTGGTTCTTAACCTCAACAACTTCTCCTTTGACTCATCCCAGACTAAAATCTCTTCAACTTGAGTGAGTTCCTGTCTCATGCCCTCAGTGTTGGCCGAGCACAGTAACTCATGGGCCCGCTCTGTCCCTATCCATAACTATCTTCAACCTAATAGAACAGTGGTCGCTGGTTCCAAAAGGCTCATCCACAAACACTTCATCCATTTGCCCCTCCTAATGACCCAAGACTAGATCAAGCCTTGCCCTTTCCCTTGTAAGCTCTCAACATATTGCCTGAGGAAACCCTCCTGAAGTTGTTGTTTAAATGCGTTTTGGCAATTAATATATAATTTACTTACATGGCATAAATAAAAATAATTACAATTTTACCTCTAGTTTTTTAAAAAGAGGATTTGAACCTTGCTCTGCTTTTCTGTCAAGTGCTTTGCTAATCCTGGCCCAAATCAATTACATGGTATAAATGTTAAAGAAACTTTGCCTATGAGTGCATCGTATACTTCTGTCTCCTCAATCTTTTCATACACTTCAAACTCATTATCTGAATGAACTTCTGCCCCTGAATTGATCATATTCACAAAGATCAATCTCTAATTTACCACCCTCTAATCAGGTTATTGCAAGCCACTGACAGCTGCCTCAAATTGTCTTTTTTTCTTGTAAGGTATTTTCTTGTGTAGTCAATTAAAAGTTGAAATGCTCTTGCCGTATAAATAAACTAAAATGTCATGCCATGGAACATGGAGCACTGCAGCCCAGAACAGTCCCATTGGCCCACAGTGTCTATGCTGACTGTGTTGCCAGTCCATTGTGCATGTTTGCCTGCACATAGTCTACCTCCCCAGCCAGGCCATGTGTCTGTCTAATTGCCACTTAAATGTTGCTTCCACCACTTCCCCAGGCTGAACGTTCTGCACAACTACCACACTCTGTGTAAAATACCTGCCTTGCAAATTTCAGTTCAGTTTAGTTCAGAGATGCAGTGCAGAAACAGGCCCTTCGACAGGCAGCATCTCTGGATAGAAGGAATGTGTTTCCTTGACACCATCTCCTTTGATGTCTCGTTTTCACACCTTACCCTTCCTTATCTCCGTGTCTCCCTCTCCCATGACTCTCAGACTGAAGAAGGGTCTCGACCCGAAACGTCACCCATTCCTTCTCTGCAGAGATGCTGCCTGTCCCGCTGAAGTTACTCCAGCATTCTGTGTCTATCTTCGGCATAAACCAGCATCGGCAGTTCCTTCCACAACATTCTGGTGAATTTCTTTTGCACCTTTTCCAAAGATTCCATATCATTCCTGTCATGCAGCAACCGGAACAGCATATTTAACCAAAGTTTTGCAAGGTGCAACACGACGTCCCAACGTTTATAGCCAATGCCATGAAGGCCAGTATGCTGTTCACCTTCTTTCCCACTCTGGCAATTTGCTCTTCCAATTTCAGGGAACTATGGATTGGCACCCCAAGATGCCTCTGTGCATCGATGCTTCTAAAGGTCCTGCCATTTATTGGAGTCCATACTCTCCTCATACATTTGACCTCTCAAAGTGCATCACCTCATGCATGTCTGGATGAAACACCATCCACCATTTTACTGCCAACGTTTCCAATTACTCTGTATTCCGCTGAATCCTCAGCATCCACAGCCCAGCCATTGTTTGTCACCTGCAAACTCATTCATCAGCCCAGCTACATTTTCATCCAGGGGTCACAGTTTAAGAATAAAGGGGTAGGCCATTTTGGACTGAGATGAGGGAAAACTTTATCACCCAGAGAGTTGTGAATCTGTGGAATTCTCTGCCACAGAAGGCAGTGGAGGCCAATTCACTGGATGTTTTCAAGAGAGAGTTCGATTTAACTCTTCGGGCTAACAGAATCAAGGGTTATGGGGAGAAAGCAGGAACGGGGTACTGATTGTGAATGATCAGCCATGATCATATTGAATGGCGGTGCTGGCTCGAAGGGCCAAATGGCCTCCTCCTGCACCTATTTTCTATGTTTCTATGTTTCTATTAAAAATGATATCCATTACACTCTCCTTTTGCTTTAACATCTCCAGATTTAGATGCGGGCTTGTCCACAGCTGCCTGAAAGAGGCATGAGAGGATTTTATGTTTGTTAATACGTACAGGTATGTAGGTTAATTGGCTGGGTAAATGTAAAAATTGTCCCTAGTGGGTGTAGGATAGTGTTAATGTACGGGGATCGCTGGGCGGCACGGACTTGGTGGGCCGAAAAGGCCTGTTTCCGGCTGTATATATATGATATGATATGATATGATAATACAGTGCTTTGTAGCTGACAAAAAAAGCCTTTGGAAATAGACTTCCAATGGGTGGTTTCTTCAATGGCCACATCAGTCCATGCAATGGTGGCCAGAAAAAGGAAATGTTCAAATTGATGTAAACTTTTAAAAATATGTTACTCTGGAATTAGAAGGAACAAAGTGAATCCTTAGAGCACGATCATTGTAATCATCTTCAAACCACTCCCATCACCACCCGCCCTCAACCTGTGTATATTAGAACCATTTGCTCCATTTTCTTCAAATACTTCAAATAGTAGCGGTAGAGTTGCTGCCTTACAGCGCTTACAGCGCCAGAGACCCGGGTTCCATCCTGTCTGTACGGAGTTTGTACGTTCTCCCCGTGACCTGCGTGGGTTTTCTCCGAGATCTTCGATTTCCTCCCGCACTCCAAAGCCGTACAGGTTTGTAGGTTAATTGGCTTGGTATAAATGTAAATTGTCCCTAGTGTGTGTAGGATAGTGTTAATGGTGCAGGGGTTGCTGGTCGGTGTGGACTCGGTGGGCCGAAGGGCCTGTTTCCGCGCTGTATCTCTGAACTAAACTTCTCATTCAAAACTATGTTTGAAGCCAAGCAGCTATTGGGAGGTGTGAAGGGAGGAACTGCAGATGCTGGTTTAAACCAATGATAGACGCCAAAAGCTGGAGTGTCTCAGCGGGACAGGCAGCATCTCTGGAGAGAAGGAATAGGTGACGTTTTGGGTTGAGACCCTTCTTCAGACTGAGAGTCAGGAGAAAGGGAAACGAGAGATGTAGATGATGTAGAGAGATATAGAACAAATGAATGAAAGATATGCAAAGAAGAAATGATGATAAAGGGTTGCGTTAATTAACCCTTGCTTTCCCTCTCTCTCTATCCCTCCCCCACACAAGTCGTACCAGCCTCAAAGTTGTCTTGTTGAGTCTCATTGTCCGTAACTCGTTTTCACCTAGCCCACAGCTAACAATGGCCTGTTTCCTTTATCATCGTTACTTTGCATATATTTCATTCATATCTGTTGTTTCCCTTCTCCTTGTCTCTCAGTCTGAAGAAAGTTCTCGACCCGAATGGTCACCTATTCCTTTTCTCCAGAGATACTGTCTGATGCTGTGAGTTACTCCAGCTTCTTGTGTCTGTCTTCAGCTATTGGGGGATGTTGATGGAACAAATAGTTACAGACCCCTAAATTGCCTTGAAATGTTTCCACACCGTCAGCCTAATGTGCATTGGCACATTGAGACATGGATCTCTCTATCCTTATTCCTCTATATCACACACTGGGATACCGGTACCACTGTTACATTGCAAGACTATTTCCCAGTAAGTTTGATTTTGTAATCACACTGAAGCTCTGTAATCTTGCAGAACGTATAATTTAGCTTGCTGCCTTGTGATTTAAAATAGTTTCATTCTTGGTATAAAGCCATTCTTGGTTATTTTACTGGAAGTATAATGCCAGCTTTGGCTTAACAGTAATGTTCTTACATTTCAATGAATAGGTTGTAGATTTGATACTTCAGTGTAGGGTTGGAGAGTTACACCATCAGAATGTAAGTTATTGTACGAGGCATGCAACCAAAGTGAAGTACCCTGTCTTTCATGGATATAAAAACCTATTCAAATTCAAATAATGCCACCAAAATTGATGATCCAGTCACAACCATAATTGAGTCAGAGAGTGGCACAATGTGGAAACAGGTCCTTCGGCCCAACTTGCCCACACCGGGCAACATGGTGTTGGGGCCTCAACTGTTGACAACATATATTAATGATTTGGAAGAGGGAATTAGAAGCAACACTAGCAAGTTTGTGGATGACACAAAGCTGGGTGGCAGTGTGAACTGCGAAGAGGATGTTCGGAGGTTGCAGGGTGACCTGGACAGGTTGAGTGAGTGGGCAGATGCGTGGCAGATGCAGTAAAATATAGATAAATGTGAGGTTATCCACTTTGGCGGCAAAAACAATGAGGCAGATTATTATCTCAATGGAGTTAGGTTAGGTAAGGGGGAGGTGCAGTGAGACCTGGGTGTCCTTGTACACCAGTCACTGAAAGTTAGCGTGCAGGTATAGCAGGCAGCGAAGAAAGAAGTTGGCCTTCATAACGAGACGATTTCTATATAGGAGTATTCAGTCTGAAGAAGGGTCTCGACCCGAAACGCCACCTATTCCTTCTCTCCTGAGATGCTGCCTGACCTGCTGAGTTACTCCAGCATTTTGTGAATACATACCTTCAATTTGTACCAGCATCTGCAGTTATTTTCTTATACTCAATATAGGAGTAAAGAGGTTCTTCTGCAGTTGTATGGGTCCCTGGTAAGACCACATCTGGAGTATTGTGTACAGTTTTGGTCTCCTAATTTGAGGAAGGACATCCTTGTAATTGAGGCAGTGCAGCATAGGTTCACAAGATTGATCCCTGGGATGGCGGGACTGTCATATGAGGAAAGATTGAAAAGACTAGGCTTTTATTCAATGGAGTTTAGAAGTATGAGAGGGGATCTTATAGAAACATATAAAATTATAAAAGGACTGGACAATCTAGATGCAGGAAAAATGTTCCCAATGTTGGGGGAGTCCAGAACCAGGGGCCACAGTCTTAGAATAAAGGGGAAGCCATTTAAAACTGAGGTGAGAAGGAACTTTTTCACCCAGAGAGTTGTGAATTTGTGGAATTCTCTGCCACCGAGGGCAGTGGAAGCCAAATCACTGGATGGATTTAAAAGAGAGTTAGATAGAGCTCTAGGGGCTAGTGGAATCAAGGGATATGGGGAGAAGGCAGGCATGGGTTATTGATTGTGGATGATCAGCCATGATCACAATGAATGGCGGTGCTGGCTCGAAGGGCCAAATGGCCTCCTCCTGCACCTATTTTCTATGTTTCTATGTTTCTATGTCCCAGCTACACTTGTCTCACCTGTTTGGTCCATATCCCTCCAAACCTGTCCAATCCATGTACCCTTCTAACTGTTTCTTAAATGTTGGGACAGTCCCAGCCTCAACTGTCTCCTCTGGCAGCTTGTTACATACACCCACCACCCTCTGTGTGAAAGAGTTACCCCTCAGACTCCTATTAATAATATTGTCATGTTGCTTATGGAACCTTGCCCTCTGTGCTGGTGGCAATACCAATGTACCTTATTGGCAGTAAAATATCTGGAAACCATCTGAGGTTGTGAAGCGTAGTGCGTAGGAAAATAACTGCAGATGCTGGTTCAAATCGAAGGTAGACCCCCAATGCTGGAGTAACTCAGCGGGTCAGGCAGCATCTCTGGAGAACATGAATAGGTGACGTTTGGGGTTTAGACCTTCAGACTGAGGTTGTGAAGCATGTTGGATAAGCAGATATAAACCAATCTGTTGTATGATTTCTACCAGCATCTGCAGTTATTTTCCTAAACCAATCTGTTCAAATGTTATGGCACTAATAATTAGTATATTCTTTAAATTGGATGAATGGCCTTAATGTTTATAAAACTGAGAAGTGTGGTTTGTTTTATGTGGGGGGTGGGAGAGGGGGGAGGGGGAAACTGTTTTCAATCTCTTACCTTGCCAGAGATGTGATTGTTTTCCGGATCGTATCTCCGGTCGCTCTGCGGCCTAACATCGTGGAGCTGGAGGTCTTGCTTGGGATTGACCTTGAGTCCCCGCGGGGACGTGGACGTGGACTTATCATCTGAGCCTGCGATCCCTTCCCTGGGATCGACGCTCCAATGCAGACTGCGGACTTTAATATCAGGAGCTCACAGTCTCGGGTTGAGACCGGTCGGGAGCTCCAAAAGCTGCACGAGGTTCGACTGGTTCCGACCCGGGGTAGATCGCCCGGCATGGGGGAGCTGAGATCCCCCCGATGAAGGAGCTTGATCACCCCGACGAGGAAGGCCCGACTGCTGGCTACGGAAGTCAAGATCATCCCGTCAATGGAGATTAGAGCCCCTGACCGCTGGAGGACAAAGAAGGGAGAGATTGAACTGTTTTTCACCTTCTATCACAGTGAGGAATGTGGAGGAGTCACTGTGGGGGATGTTCATGTTAAAATGTCATTTGCGTGTCCTGTTGCTTTTTATTGGTGTGACTGTACAGCAAATGAAATTCCTCGTGTGTTGCAAAACATACTTGGCTAATAAAGTTTTATTGTGATTGTGACTGTGTTTGCATAGAAGCAAATATTAAAGTTCACAGCTAAAAGGGGAGACTTTGAGCCAAGCTGAGCTTCCATATCTAGCTGTGCAAGAAATGCCGTGCTTCAGAAAGCAATGTTAAATAACATCAATCCATAAAGTGGAATCAGTTGTTCAGTCATTCTCTGTAAGAATAGCTGGATAGATGGAGCAGCAAGGATCTTAAAGCACAGTGCGAATCTGCAAAGCACGCAGTGCCACAAGGGGAGAGCATGGGAAAATGAGTTGGTCACAGCGTGGAAGAACACAGCTGGTTTCAATAGAAATTATGAATGGATAATCCATTGCTGTATACATTTAGGATCAGTTCTTATATATGGTTTAATGTGTCACAGCTGATGAGTGGAAATTATCAACGTTTGCACAAAAGGTTTGTCAAGTGCATGCTTACGTTTTGGTCAAAGATGTCCATGTGTGGTTATGTGGTGCTATTGGTTATAGTTCAGTTAACTTTCAGACTGTTAACCTCATGATTTGAGACACCAGGTATTGTACAGGCAGATTAAAAGAATTGTGTGTGTGGTTTCAAGGAGTTATGCAGGTTTATTATTATTTCGTGTCATCACACAGCTGTTTGACGATTGCGAGCACATTTTAGTGGCAGGTCATTGGCCTCTGCAAGATCCTTTACAGTGCGTGTGTCATGCAGCACGTCACAGCTCAGGAGATGTTCCATAGTCTGGAGGCCCCGTCCACACTCACAGTCTGCCACATCTTCAGTGTATCCCCACTTCAGCACGTTCGATTTGCTCCTCCCCTTGCCTGTCCCCAGTCTGTTGAGACTGTGCCAGGTTATCCAAGGTTGGTCGGACCCTGGTGGGAGTTTCTCAGAGGGGTCCGTAGCAGGATCATTCTCGTCGCGGTCCCTGTCAGATTCTACAAGTATCTGTGAATCCTGCTACCACACCACACACTGTATACATCGTTACCAACTACTATTCCCCGATCCAGAGGCAATGTTCCCTCAAGAACAAGACAGAAGGTCCTTTTCAGGATCAGCAATGACAGTTCTGTCTTTCAATGTTGAAGGGATTTTAGCAGCTGGACATTTATGCCGGTATTTGCTCTCCTATATTGAGGTGTAGGACCACATCATATTCCAATCCAAAATAAATGTAGTTTTATAGCTTTTTCTGTATCCTCTAGTGAGGATAGTACAAATTCCATGATGCAAATCAGTTCCCCATCCCACTCCCACCCACTCCCATTAACTTCATTTACACTTTTACTTTAGTTTAGTTTAGAGATACAGCACGGAAACAGGCCCTTCGGCCCACCGAGTCTGCGCCGACCAGCAATCCCTACACACTAACACTATTCTACACACATCAGGGACAATTTACACTTATACCAAGCCGATTAACCTACAAATGTGTACGTCTTTGGAGTGTGGGAGGAAACCGAAGATCTCAGAGAAATCCCACGCAGGTCACGCGGAGAACGTACAAACTCCGTACAGACAGCACCCATAGTCAGGATGGAACCCGGGTCTCTGGTGCCGCATGCACTGTAAGGCGGCAACTCTACCGCTGCGCCACCGTGACCACCCTTCCCGTAAAGCAGCCAATATAATCACAGACCAAGTATACCCCAGTTACTCCCACTCCTCTCCTTTCCCATGGGGCAAAGGAAATAAAAAGTGTGAAAGCACGTACCACTAGTTTCCTGAACAGCTTCTTCCCCACTGTTGTCAGACTTTAGAATGGACCTCAACCTCTCATCAGGTAAGGATGTCCTCCTAATCTCCCAATCTACGCTGGGGCCTTGCACCAAACCTTCACCTGCCCTTCCTCCTTAGCTGTGACACTCTACACTCTGTGTAGGAAGGAACTGCAGATGCTGAATTAAACTGAAGATGGACACAAAAAGCTGGTGGACAGGCAGCATTTCTGACTTCTGAAGAAGGGTCTCGACCTGAAACGTCACCCATTCCTTCCCTCCAGAGATGCTGGCTGTCCTGTGGGGCCAGGTTCAGCTCCAACTCCATCATCAAGTTTGCTGATGACACTGTGGTGGTGGGCCGGATCTCCGACAATGATGAGAAGGCCTACCAGGAGGAGGTGGCTGATCTGGCACTCTGGTGTCAGGACAATAGCCTCCTCTTGAATGTCACTAAAACTAAGGAGCTGATTGTGGACTTTAGAAGGACTCAACATCCAAGGACGTACACGCCACTGGAGATAAATGGGTCTACTGTGAATAGAGTGAGCAGCTTTAAATACCTGGGAGTCCACATCACAGAGGGTCTGACATGGGCAACACACATTGCCACACTGGTGGGTAAGGCAAAGCAGCGCCTTTACCACCTCAGACAGCTGAGGAAATTCAGAGTGTCTCTGAGGATCCTTCATTGCTTCTACTCTGGGGCTGTAGAGAGCATCCTGTCCGGCAACATCACAGTCTGGTTTGGGAACAGCTCTGCCCAGGACAGGATGGCCCTGCAGAGAGTAGTGCGTTCAGCAGAACACACCATGGGAACTACACTCGCCCCCCTGCAGGACCTTTACATCAGGAGGTGCAGATCCAGAGCAAGCAAGATCATGAGGGACCCCTACCACCCCAGTAACGGACTGTTCCAGATGATACGGTCAGGCAAACGCCTCCGCTGTCACGCTGTGAAAACGGAGAGGATGAAATGGAGTTTCTTCCCACAGGCCATCAGGACTGTTAACTATTATAACTCCAGGCACTAAATGTTCTTTTCTGTATTAATTTTAATTTATATGCTGTAATTGTAATTTTTTTTGCACAATCCGCAGGCATTGCCAATTTCATTTCACTGCACATCGTGTATGTGTATGTGACAAATAAACTTGACTGGACTTGACTTGAGGAGGAGGCCATTCAGCCCTTTGAGCCAGCAGCGACATTCATTGTGATCATGGCTGATCATCAACAATCAGTAACCCGTGTCCAACTTCTCCCCATACCCCTTGATTCCGCTAGTTAAAGAAATTAGTTTTTGTTTCTCGTTAACACAATAAAGAGATTTATACATTGAAAAAATAATAGAAACAATGAAAGTAATTGAAATTTACAATAACTTTTTAAAGAATTGTCTGTCTCAGCCATGTGACATTTCCCGTTTATTTTATTGAACGTTGTTCGGACATCCATGGAAGCTCACACCACCATTTGACTGAGTCCTATAACTCCCATCCAGTGGTGGCTCCAGGACAACCAGGTCTTTATGGTGACATTAAGACTCTACATTTTTAAGGACTTTGAAACTGGAAGGATACAAGATGACACCACAAAACATGGAATCTCTTGCGTACTGCCTCAGTGTCATCTACTATTCTTTACACAACTGTACTTAAGTATGTGCAGGAAGGAACTGCAGATGCTGGTTTAAACCGAAGATTGTGGCAGCACGGTGGCGCAGCGGTAGAGTTGCTGCCTTACAGCGAATGCAGCGCCGGAGACCCGGGTTCCATCCCGACTGTACGGAGTTGTACGTTCTCCCCGGTTTTCTCCGAGATCTTTGGTTTCCTCCCACACTCCAAAGACGTACAGGTATGCAGGTTAATTGGCTTGGCGTATGTGTAGATTGTCCCCAGTGTGTGTAGGATAGTGTTAATGTGCGGGGATCACTGGTCGGCATGGACTAGGTGGGCCAAAGGGCCTGTTTCCGCGCTGTATCTCTAAACTAAACTAAACTAAAAAATGGACACAAAATGCTGGAGTAACTCAGCGGGTCAGATAGCATCTCCGGATTGAAGGAATGGGTGACGTTTCGGGTTAAGACCCTTCTTAAGTATGATTGTGCTTAGGTATAGTAAGATTTTTTTCTGAATTGTATGCAAAAAAGGAATTTCACTGCCCCAGGGTACAGGTGGCAATAAGTTGCCATTGAAGCACTGGACCATGTTGAACACCATGAGGAGGTCCTCTTTGCAGCATAGGTGGTAGGGTGAGGAGATTGCCACCAGCTTAGGCACATCGCAGAGCTGGAAATGGGAGTTCTCTGGGGAATTGTGATGTCCTAGCCTCCCCGCTGGCACTGGAAGTTTCCAACCAGAGGAGTTGAGTATAGGAGCAAAGAGGTCCTTCTGCAGTTGTAAAGGGCCCTAGTGAGACCGCACCTGGAGTACTGTGTGCAGATTTGGTCTCCAAATTTGAGGAAGGATATTCTTGCTATTGAGGGCGTGCAGCATAGGTTTACTAGGTTAATTCCCGGAATGGCGGGACTGTCATATGTTGAAAGATTGGAGCGACTAGGCTTGTATACACTGGAATTTAGAAGGATGAGAGGAGATCTTATCGAAACGTATAAGATTATTAAGGGGTTGGACACGTTAGAGGCAGGAAACATGTTCCCAATGTTGGGGGAGTCCAGAACCAGGGGCCACAGTTTAAGAATAAGGGGTAGGCCATTTAGAACTGAGATGAGGAAAAACTTTTTCAGTCAGAGAGTTGTGAATCTGTGGAATTCTCTGCCTCAGAAGGCAGTGGAGGCCAATTCTCTGAATGCATTCAAGAGAGCTAGATCGAGCTCTTAAGGATAGCGGAGTCAGGGGGTATGGGGAGAAGGCAGGAACGGGGTACTGATTGAGAATGATCAGCCATGATCACATTGAATGGCGGTGCTGGCTCGAAGGGCTGAATGGCCTCCTCCTATTGTCTATTGTCTATCACCTTTAATTTCCATCTGAGGCTGTTGACAAATTTTCTCTCAGCATCCATGTGCCATTCCAGCTCGGTCGGTGCCAATGGCCTAAGTTTTTGCTTGTTACACTGACAGTACAACATTTAACATAACTCAGGTTCCCGTTGGCATTTTAATCAGAGAACCTTGGCCAATTAGTTTTCCAAAGTAGATGAAAAGCAGATTAAACTGTGTGAAATTTTGCCTTGAGACCAAAAGTAACTAAGCAAATTCTTTAGGATGTTAATCTAACATTGTCATCTACATTATTCAATGCTAACCAGTTGATCTGGATAAATTAGATTTTCTTGCTCCCAACAGGACTGAGTTGTAATGTTCCATAACGTATTTGATCATTTTCCCTTGTAGCATTTAAACTCATTCTGAGCCATTTATTTGCCTGGCTCCATTACACAATAATTAACATGACATTAAATCAATTTCAGTTTGAGCCTATTCCAATATATCTACTCTTCTGTGGGGGGAAATTCTTTTAACCTCTGGTGTTTAAAGGTTATTAATTTTGTATTCTGATTTACTGCTTTGCCACGATACATATCCCATAACACTGTAAAACTACGGAATAGTGATGTTTTCTTCTGAACAGTGTTAAAATAATGATAATCCATTACCTCTTGTTTCTAATATATATAAACACACACACACACATATACACACACAAGGTATTTATTCGCAAAATGCTGGGGTAACTCAGCAGGTCAGGCAGCATCTCGGGAGAGAAGGAATGGGTGACGTTTCGGGTCGAGACCCTTCTTCAGTCTGAAGAAGGGTCTCGACCCGAAACGTCACCCATTCCTTCTCTCCCGAGATGCTGTCTGACCTGCTGAGTTACTCCAGCATTTTGTGAATAAATACCTTCGATTTGTACCAGCATCTGCAGTTATTTTCTTATATATATACACACACATATATACTCCTCCTATATATATATGTATTGCACCTCCTACAACCCCATCTACTGTATCCGCTGTTCCAGGTATGGACCAAGCGCAGGCTCGGCGATCGCTTTGCTGAATACCTCCACTCAGCCCACCTGAACCTACCTGATCTCCCGGTTGCTCAACATTTTAACTCCCCCTCCCATCCCCACACTGATCTTTCTGTCCTGGGCCCCCTCCACTGTCAGAGTGAGGCCCAGCACAAATTGGAGGAATAGCATCCCATATTTCACTTGGGCAGCTTACACCCCAGCAGTATGAACATTGACTTCTCTAACTTCAAATAACCCTTACTTTCCCTCCCTCTCCATCCCCTCCCCCTTCCCAGTTCTCCGACCAGTCTTACTGTCTCCGACTACATTTTATCTCTGTTTGCTTTGGTGTTACCTTCTCCCAACTAACAATGATCTATTCTACATTGTCCTTGATCTCTATTCCCTTTGCCCTGTTTTCACACCTTCATTCTTCCTTATCTATCTATCTCCCTCCCCCTGACATTAGTCTGAAGAAGGTCCTCGACCCAAAACGTCACCCATTCCTTCTCTCCAGAGATGCTGCCCGTCCCGCTGAGTTACTCCAGCATTGTGTGTCTATCTTATAATATAAACGTATATCTATTTATCTATATATATAAATTGCCTGGGGATTAATAAGTCATACATTGCCTTCAAGAGGTGTGATCAGATTATATTATTAGAAAAAAGAGTACTTATGTTTGGGCAGTTCGAAGAAAATTCTAAGCTTTGTCAATGGACAAAAATGTGGCATTGTTCCGGTACTTTATGAAGAATTACTCATAGACATTTTCAATGAATATCTGTGCAGAACTGCAGCTGCACCTGGTTTAGTGTGTGAAATATATACGTTTTCTTGGCTGCTTGTAAATGTTACAGGCCAAAAGATATCAGAAATTAGAGTTCTGCAAGATTTTGCTTCCAGTCTAGAGCCACAACGAACATTCAAAAAATGAGCCTTGGCATGATTTGGTGCTAATGTACTCTATTCTCAGTAACTTAGATGATCAACAGCAGCAAATCAAATGAGTTCATCTGGTCCATTTCACTGATTTCCACTCCTGCAGAGCATACTTTGTGTTAGTTGCTTTATCCGGTGTCTGATCTACCTATGACAGTGGTAGGGCCAACTTCAAAACAAAAGTGCCATATGTGTTCCTCTTACTACTATTGGATTCAGATCTACTTGCAAAAAGCCATTTTATTATCTAACATTGAAGCTCGGCCAAATAAGCTCACTAACACCTCTACTTTCTCAGTAGACTAAGGGCGTTCGGCATGTCTCCAACAACTCCTACCACCTTCCACAGATGTGCTGTGGAAGGTATGCTATCAGTTTGCATCACAGCTTGCTTTGGGAACAACTCTGTCCAAAACAGCAAGAAATTTCAGAGAATTGTGAACGTTGTCCCATCTTCTCCCATGTCAGGGGATAGTCCCATTCATCCAAATGACCTTCATTGCCGTAGTTATTTTTCTTGATGTGTTACTGTAAATCTACAGCGCTTTATAACTATATTCTGCACTTTGTTTTTTTCTTCCCTTTGCGCTATCTTGTGTATAGGTCACGGTGGCGCAGCGGTAGAGTTGCTGCCTTACAGCGAATGCAGCGCCGGAGACCCGGGTTCCATCCCGACTATGGGTGTTGTCTGTACGGTGTTTGTATGTTCTCCCCGTGACCTGCGTGGGTTTTCTCCGAGATCTTCGGTTTCCTCCCACACTCCAAAGACGTACAGGTTTGTTGGTTAATTGGCTTGGTGTAAATGTAAAAATTGTCCCTAGTGGTTGTAGGATAGTGTTAATGTGCGGGGATCGCTGGGTGGCGCGGACCCGGTGGGCCGAAGGGCCTGTTTCTGCGCTGTATCTCTAAAAAAATGTAGGCGTGACAATAATAAACCAAACCAAGCCAATATCTTTACTGTTAGTCAGATCCATTCTGCTAAATGTAAATTGCCAAGCTTGTTGGAGTTGAGTGGCAAAGTCCTGCCTGCTGTAAATAAGATTTTAAAGTGTTAACTGAGAAAACATGATCCAAATTGTTGATGTTGTTCTTCATTTTCTACATGGAGAGTCATCCATGAAAAGCAAACCTTAAATTAAGCTGTTTAACATGTGGAACAAGATGAACATCATCATCAATTCTAGTCAGTTTATTTAATTTTCTCGAATCAGGAACGTGCGTCTGAAAGCTTTTAAATAAGCTAAAGTAAGTGCTTGTGGAGTTCTTCAGAGGATCACATCCAGTTAATCATTGGGCATAAAAAACATTCTGTAAAACACTTAGCTGGAAAAACCGAGCACAATTATTGCCTCGAACAAAACTTTACATCTTACTCTGACGTACTCTCACTCCGCTACATTTTACTTCCTGCAATCAAACTTGAAACTGAATTTTTTTTATCTGATATTCTTTTTCAGTTTCAAGTTTGATTGCAGGAAGTAAAATGTAGCAGAGTGAATTTAGCACATGATTCCCATGGAAGAACGCAAGGCTGAGTGACCCATTACAAAGTCAGCAAAGACCAGTAAACATAGAAACATAGGAACATAGAAAATAGGTGCAGGACGAGGCCATTTGGCCCTTCGAGCCAGCACCGCCATTCATTGTGATCATGGCTGAGCATCCACAATCAGCCTGCCTTCTCCCCATATCCCTTGATTCCACTAGCCCCTAGAGCTCTATCTAACTCTCTTTTAAATTCATCCTGTGAATTGGCCTCCACTGCCTTCTGTAGCAGAGAATTCCACAAATTCACAACTCTCTGGGTGAAAAAGTTTTTTCTCATCTCAGTTTTAAATGGCCTCCCCTTTATTCTTAGACTGTGTGGCTCCTGATTCTGGACTCCCCCAACATTAGGAACATTTTTCCTGCATCTAGCTTGTCCAGTCCTTTTATAATTTTATACGTCTCTATAAGATCCCCTCTCATCCTTCTAAATTCCAGTGAATACAAGCCCAGTCTTTCCAATCTTTCCTCATATGACAGTCCCGCCATCCTGGGGATTAACCTCATGAACCTACACTGCACTGCAGTAGAGACCAACAAAAGAGTCACTGAGGAATCACGGTCTTAATGACTCCTCTTAAGAGGGTACAAGCTGGCAAGTTGTCCCTTGGTAACCGTTTTGGTCCTGAGCCATGGTAAGTGTACTGGAGTGAGCAGTTGTCATTGCTGACAGTGCAGACAGTGAAGCAATGCATTTTAGCTCCTGATCGAATCACTCCAGCCATTTCAAGCTGGATCAAAACTGATCCCTGGGATGGCGGGACTGTCATATGGGGAAAGATTGAAAAGACGGCTTGTATTCACTGGAGTTTAGAAGGATGAGAGGGGATCTCGTAGAGACATATAAAATTATAAAAAGGACTGTACAAGCTAGATGCAGGAAAAATGTTCCCAATGTTGGGGGAGTCCAGAACCAGGGGCCACAGTCTAAGAATAAAGGGGAGGCCATTCGGCCTTTCGAGCCAGCACCACCATTCAATGTGATCATGGCTGATCATTCTCAATCAGTACCCGTTTCTGCCTTCTCCCCATACCCCCTGACTCCACTATCCTTAAGAGCTCTATGTAACTCTCTCTTGAAAACTGAGGCGAGAAGGAACTTTTTCACCCAGAGAGTTGTGAATTTGTGGAATTCTCTGCCACAGAGGGCAGTGGAGGCCAAATCACTGGATGAATTTAAGAGAGAGTTAGATAGAGCTCTAAGGGCTAGTGGAATCAAGGGGTATGGGGAGAAGGCAGGCACGGGTTACTGATTGTGGATGATCAGCCATGATCACAGAGAATGGCGGTGCTGGCTCGAAGGGCCAAATGGCCTCCTCCTGCACCTATTTTCTATTTTTCTATGTTTCTATGTTAATCAAGAATCAATTGTTGACAGTCTCCTGCAGCTGAAAGTCTGTTCCAATGACTGAGTTACTGAATAAACGAGAACAGCAAGGAAACATAGTATAGATAATATGCGGAGTAAGGAACTACAGATGGTGGTTTAAACCGAAGATAGACACAAAAAGCTGGAGTAACTCAGCAGGATCTCCAATGCTGCCTGCCCCGCTGAGTTACTCCAGCTTTTTGTGTCTATCTTTAGTGCGGATATTAGTAGGCGTGAGGCTTGGGATTAATTCGGAACACAGCCAAAGAGGAACAAGAACATAATAAAGAACTGCAGATGACGGTTTAAACCGAAGACGGACACAAAATGCTGGAGTAACTCAGCGGGACAGGCAGCATCTCTGGAGGGATTGAATGGGTGATGTTCCGGCTCGAGAAGGGTCCTGACCCGAAACATTACCTCCGACAGTACTTTGTGTTGGTGTAAAAAAAAAATTTGAACCAAGGTGCTGATATTGTCCGCGCCCGGGTGTTGTTAGAGCGGGACTATGTGCTGTCCACAGGCACCCTGGGGCATTTCCGGGACCATGGGGTGGTTGAATGCATCCTTGACAAGGAGTGTGAGATAGTTGTATAATAGTTTTATTGTTTGTCCTGTATTATGGTGGCTGTTCTGCTTCGGTGTTATTGTATTGTATAGTTTTATTTTAATATTTGAATAAATATTTTTGATTTTTATAAAAAGGCACTGGTATTTTTCACGTGCGTCTGCAGTTCACAAAAATATGTGGTCCAAGAAGACAAGAGAGAAAAACTGTTTCTTGGCTGCCTTTAACAGTGACAGGTGGATTAGCAGGAGAGGGTGCAGCACAGGTCCCGATAGCAGCACAATGAGTGAGGATTAAATAGGAAACAGTGTTTCCATCAGATGGTCTGTCAGTCGGCCGTACTCTCTGGCACACCTCCAAATTGCACATTTTGAAGCAAAGCATAGCTTTTAACATTCTGCCATGAACAGAGTTCCTGGTACATTCTTTGGAAATAGCTGTTAGCTCTTTAAATGATGGGAAAAGAAACATCAACTTTGATTTATTTATTTTTTCTGATGGCAGAGAGAGGGATTCATTCAGCCCATCAAACAGTGCTAGCTCGGAGAACATTCCTACTCATTTAACCACAACCTGTTCTCAATCTCGTGCTCATCCACTCGGGCGGCACGGTGGCGCAGCGGTAGAGTTGCTGCCGTACAGCGCTTGCAGCGCCAGAGACTCGGGTTTGATCACGACTATGGGTCTATAGATGGGTCTCGACCCGAAACGTCACCCATTCCTTCTCTCCCGAGATGCTGCCTGACCCGCTGAGTTACTCCAGCATTTTGTGTCTACCTTCAATTTAAACCAGCATCTGCAGGTTTTTTTCCTACGACTACGGGCGCTGTCTGCCCAGAGTTTGTACGTTCTCCCCGTGACCACATGGATTTACTTTGAGATCTTCGGCTACCTCCTAAACTACAAAGACGTAGGTTTGTAGGTTAATTGGCTTGGTGTAAGTGTAAAATGTCCTAGTGTGCGTAGGATAGTGCTAATGTGCAGGGATTGCTGGTCGGTGTGGACTCGGTGGGCTGATGGGCCTGTTTCTCACGTTGTATCTCTAAACTAAACTAAACTAAGCTAAACTAAGAGGGCGTGCAGCGTAGGTTTACTAGGTTAATTCCCGGAATGGCGGGACTGTCATATGTTGAAAGACTGGAGCGACTAGGCTTGTATACACTGGAATTTAGAAGGATGAGAGGAGATCTTATCGAAACATATAAGATTATTAAGGGGTTGGACACGTTAGAGGCAGGAAACATATTCCCAATGTTGGGGGAGTCCAGAACAAGGGGCCACAGTTTAAGAATAAGGGGTAGGCCATTTAGAACTGAGATGAGGAAAAACTTTTTCAGTCAGAGAGTTGTGAATCTGTGGAATTCTCTGCCTCAGAAGGCAGTGGAGGCCAATTCTCTGAATGCATTCAAGAGAGAGCTAGATGAAGCTCTTAAGGATAGCGGAGTCAGGGGGTATGGGGAGAAGGCAGGAACGGGGTACTGATTGAGAATGATCAGCCATGATCACATTGAATGGCAGTGCTGGGTCGAAGGGCCGAATGGCCTCCTCCTGCACCTATTGTCTATTGTCTATTGTCTATAAACTAAACTAAACTAAACTAAAGTAAACACCACCTGATTCTCCAGCCACCACTTGTTCTTGGACTCATTTAGTGTAGCCAATTAACATACCAACCAACACCTTTTTGGGATGGAGGAGGAAACCGAGGAAATTCCAAGTGGTCACCTGGAAAACCTGTAAACTCAAGACAGGTTCGTGAACAGCAAAAGTGCTCTACCCTCTGCACTGACCAGGAGGATAGAGGATGTGGGCAGAATTGAAGAATGGAATATAAATGAGGGCTCCAACAATCAAAGAACATTGGTAGCCATGTCTGGAGGAAAAGGAAGTAAACTCTTCTTACTAGAGTGCAGGTGATGGAGATAGATGGACAGGGGCAATGAGATGGAGTACTTACAGGTACAGGGTGGTAGGTGGCTGAAAATAGACAGTGCTTTTGAGAAATATAAAGGAAGCTGGAGTCCACTTAAACAGGGAGACTAAATGGAGCCATGTAACATATATATTTTTAGTCTCCTTGATTCCTGTTTAAGTGCTCTCCTGCCTATCTACACCGATGAACCAAAACATTATGACCATTGACAGCTGAAGTGAATAACATTGATTATTTTGTTACCATGGCAACTGTCAAGGGGTGGGATATATTAGGCAGCAAGTGAACAGTCAGTTCTTGAAGTTGATGCGTTGGATGCAGGAGAAATGTGCAGGAGTAAAGACCTGAGCGACTTTGACAAGGGCCAAATTGTTATGGCCAGACGACTGGGTCAGAGCATCTCTGAAACGGCAAGGCTTGTGGGGTGCTCCCGGTCAGCAGTGGTGAGTACCTACCGACAGTGGTCCGAGGAGGGACAAACCACAAACCGGCGACAGGGTGTTGGGCGCCCAAGGCTCATCGTTGCGCGAGGGCAACGAAGGCTATCCCGTCTGGTCCGAACCGACAGAAGGTCGACTGTGGCACAAGTCACAGAAAATGTTAATGGTGGTCACGGGAGGAATGTGTCACAATACACAGTGCATCGCACCCTGCTGTGTATGGGGCTGCACATGGAGGACCAACAGCACATTAGGCAGGTGGGCATAATGTTTTGGCTCATCGGTGTATATATACATAGGAATGAACTGCAGATGCTGGTTTAAACCAAAGGTAGACACAAAATGCTGGAGTAACAGCGGGACAGGCAGCATCTCTGGAGGGAAAGAATTGGTGACGTTTTGGATCGAGACCCATCTTCAGACTGATGTCAGAGAGGGAGATACATGGATAAGGAAGTGTAAGGTGTGAAAACAGGACAAAGAGAATGGAGATCAAGGAAAATGTAGAATAGATCATTGTTAGCTGGGAGAAGGTGACATGATGCCAGGACTCTAGGGACTGAGCCATGGGGAGAAGTTGAATAGGCTGGGACTCTATTCCTTGGAGCACAGAAGCAGTCTGTATACAATATGTCTACAAATTTCCAGTGGTTTCGACACTAATTTATGTTGGGTCTATTTTTGACACTGTGGGACACTGACAAAGATCAAGGTTAAAATACCAAATGGTTAACTTAAGCATACTTTCTGACCGTGTTATAATGATGTTAAATGCATTGTTTCGTCTCTTCCATCACTGGGAGGTTTTTTTTGCGTTTTTGTAAGCAGATTGCAGGTTCAAATTTATTCCAGAGACTTAAGGGGATATTTCAGACCGACATATCTGTAGACTCTGGAGAGAGTCCTATCTTGACATGAGACATTATACCAAGTCCAAGCACCGAATCGCAAGCTGCTTCAGCATTATATTAACTCCACACTCGAAAGACATACAGGCTTGTAGGCTAATTAGTTTGGTATAATTGTAAATTGTCCCTAGTGTGTGTAAGATGGTGTTAGTGTGTGGGGATCGCTGGTCGGTGCAGACTCAGTGGAACAAGGGGCCTGTTTCCACACTGTTTCTCTAAACGAAAACTAAAAATAAGACACAGTGCTAGAGTAACGTAGTGGGTCAGGCATCATCCCTGGAGCTGATGGATAGGTGACGTTTTGGGTCAGGACCCTTACTCAGACTATAAGCATTATATTGATGAGTATAAGAAAATAACTGCAGATGCTGGTACCAATCGAAGGTATTCATTTCACAAAATGCTGGAGTAACTCAGCAGGTCAGGCAGCATCTCAGAAGAGAAGGAATGGGTGATGTTTCGGGTCAAGACCCTTCTTCAGACTGGTCGTAGAGTAGGACGGCAGGAGAAATCACAGAGGGGGAGCAGTGAGAGAGCATGTTGCTAAACTCTCGTTGAAGAGAGGAGGAGAACTTCTTCAAAGTGGACATACCTTGAGGAGAAATCGCAGTGGAGCAACAGGTAGTGTAAGAAAATAACTGCAGGTGCTGGTACAAATCAATGGTATTTATTTCACAAAATTCTGAGCTACCTGATTGAAAGGAAATGCCATTACGATTGAAAGCCAGTGGTATTCAATGGAGGCCTGTGACTAGTGGTGTGCCTCAGGGATCAGTGCTGGGTCCATTACTGTTTGTCATCTACATCAATGATTTATATCATCTATATCTATACCTAAGAATTCTAGGAATAACTAGGGTGATAACTAGGATGATACTTGTACTGAACTGTACACAAACATGAATTACACTGTACCTTTTTCACACAGAGGGTGGTGGGTGTATGGAACAAGCTGCCAGAGGAGGTAGTTGAGGCTGGGACTATCCCAACGTTTAGGAAACAGTTAGACAGATACATGGATAGGACAGGTTTGGAGGATTATGGACCAAACACAGGCAGGTGGGACTAGTGTAGCTGGGACATGTTGGCCGGTGTGGGCGAGTTGGGCCGAAGGGCCTGTTTCCACACTGTATCACTCTATTACTCTATGACTCTAACTAACCTAAAGCAAAAGAGTAACCTTATTTTTCTCTCAATAGTATCTTCAAATCTTTAACTAATGCAGCAATAATTCAGTATGGCGTCTCATTAAAAAGTCGACAAGATTCGCTACTCAGCACTCTGTTTAGAGATACAGTGCGGAAGCAGGCCCTTCGGCCCATTGAGTCCGCACCGACCAGTGATCCCCGCATACGTTTAACACTATCATACACACACTAGGGACAATTTACTTTCAAACCAAGCCAATTTACCTACAAACCTGTACATCTTTAGAGTGTGGGAGGAAACCCACGCAGGTCACGGGGAGAACGTACAAACTCCATACAGACAGCACCCGTAGTCGGGATCGAACCCGGGTCTCTGGCGCTGCAAGCGTTGTATGGCAGCAACTCTACCGCTGCGCCACCGTGCCACTCTGCTGGTGTTACTCTTCCGTGCCAGCCTGCTTCATATCACCACATCCCAGAAAGGAAGTACATTTGTCATTATCTGACTCAGAAATGAGTAGCATGTTGAATTTTACCGGAGTAATTGTCCGTGAATCCTAACAACAATGAACATGCAGTCCAAAAACTGGAGAGGCAGGGTGAAGGGTGAGTGAAAGTCTGTTGGGCATGGGCGGAGATGACATTTTGCTTTCAAGAGTTGAAATGTAACCCAGTTTCAATATGCCCATTTCTGGTCCTAACTGATATGGACTTGTATACTGATTAGGACAAGGTCAGATAATTCCCAAATGGGAGGAGACAAGTTATAACTGGGCGCGGTCACGGTGGTGCAGCGGTAGAGTTGCTGCCTTACAGCGCTTACAGCGCCAGAGACCCGGGTTCCATCCCAACTACGGGTGCTGTCTGTACGGAGTTTGTTCCTTCTCCCCGTGACCTGCGTGGGTTTTCTCCGAGATCTTCGGTTTTCTCCCACACTCCAATGACGTGCAGGTTTGTAGGTTAATTGGCTTGGCATAGATGTGAATTGTCCCTAGTGTAGGATAGTGTTAGTGTGCGTGGATCGGCATGTACGCATTGGGTGGAAGGGCCTGTTTCCGTGCTGTATCTCTAAACTAAACTTAATTCAACAAAACTGATTTTATTAATGCCCTCCAAAAACACTAATGTAATAATTTTAAATTGTTTATAACTCCAATTTTACTTCAACAGTAATATTTCCCCAAGACGCCAATAAATGACCAGGAAGTGGAGACAAGCTCAAGGTGATAATTCATACTTGTCAAAGTCAGGCTGGAGTAGAAGCTGACATCTTGCAGCTGTGCCTCAGATCCCCGTGGCAACTGACTGGGAGACAGGACATGGACCCAAACTATCTTTCTCAATCTTTTGAGTATTTTGAATTGACATTTGAAACTCTCATCTCTGGATGTGAGGCATCTGAGATTTATTTCAAAGTGCGTCAGAAAAGGAAGGCTATCATCATCATCATCCACAACAAAAAAAAGAAAGATGTGATGTGAGGAATTCAGGGGTCTGTGAGAGAGCGGCAACAAGGTGAAAGCAGATACAGCCCAATATGCTGGGATTACTAAATTCAGCATAATTGACTTTTCTGAAAAGGTTATGTTTACTCGGTAACAGGTGCTGCCACCTGCAAGGCCTGCAGCCTGTTACAGCAGCGGTCACACAACATCAATTGTTATAAAAATGATGATTCCCCCCAATTATTTGGCCTCCAGAATCTTCCTGGGACTTACTGTAGCACTTACAACCCAGTGGTATGAATATTGATTTCTCTAACTTCAAGTAACCCCTAGATTCCCTCTCTCTCTCCATCCCTCTCTCTCCAAGCCTAAGGCTTCTCATTTTCACCTGCCAAACAGCTAACAATGGCCTGTTTCCTTTATCATTGTAATTTTTTGTACATCTTTCATTCATCTATATACTAAAACTTTTGTTTGGTTGTTTGTTCCTGAACTACAGCCAAAACGGTACACGATAGCGCAACAATTTTAGGCCCACCTTACTCACCGTCATCCCTTTGGTGCTAATGGAAGAAGTTTCATTGAAGGTGTTTGGGCCCACTGGGTCCACGCCGACCAGCGATCCCCGCACATTAACCCCATCCTATACCCAGTAAGGACAATTTGCACTTATACCAAGCCAATTAACCTACAAACCTGTTTGGTAGGAAACCAAAGATCTCGGAGAAAACCCATGCAGGTCACGGGGAGAACGTACAAACTCCGTACAGACAGCACCCGTAGTCGGGATCGAACCCTTATCTCCGGGTTACTGCATTCGCTGTAAGACAGCAACTCTACCGCTGCGCCACCGTGTCGCCATAGGTTTATATAAGTTTTAAGTTACATAAGCTCTATCAGTTTACATCGCATCGGATCAAGGGTGAGCTAACTAACTGAATACGGAATTAAATAGAGGGTGATGGTGGAAGGTTGCTTTTTAGACTGGAGAGCTACAACTACTGGTGTGACTCAGGGCCCATTGCTACCTGTCAACCTTATCAACAGTTTGGATGAGAATGCACAAGGCACAAGGCAGGTAATACTGAAATCGGTCAAACATTGTAGATAGTGACGATGGTTATCAGAAATTACAGAGGATTATTGATCAGCTGAGCAAGTGGGCAAAGGAATGGTAAACAATGTTTCATGCAGATAAGTGTGAGGTTTTGTAATTTGATAAGTCAAATCAAGGCAGAAAACCCTCAGTGAATGAAGGAAAGTGACAGGTAGATAGGTTGATGAAGAAGTCTCTTTGCATGCTGCCCTTCAGCAGTCAGGGAATGAAGTACAGAAGTCCCAGTTGTGCAAGGCATTGGTGAGGTTGTACTTGTAGTATTATGTTCGGTTTCGATCACCCTGTTTTTGGAAAAATACCACTTGGGTGGCACGGTGGCGCAGCGGTAGAGTTGCTGCCTTACAGCGAACGCAGCGCCGGAGACCCGGGTTCAATCCCAACTACGGGTGCTGTCTGTACGGAGTTTGTACGTTCTCCCCGTGACCTGCGTGGGTTTTCTCAGAGATCTTCAGTTTCCTCCCACACTCCAAAGACGTACAGGTTTGTAGGTTAATTGGCTTGGTAAATGTAAAAATTGTCCCTACAATACAATACAATACAATACAATATATCTTTATTGCCATTGTACAGGGGTACAACGAGATTGGGAATGCCTCTCCCATACGATGCAATAATTTAATTAGCTAGTCAGTATTAATTTAAACAACCCAATGAGACAAATTAGAACAGTTTTAAACAGAATAAAGTGCAAGTAGATCTGTGCCGGTTCACTGTGTGATGTGACCATCCAGCTCAGCAGGACCGGTTCATAGCAGCTATGGCCCTGGGGATGAAGCTGTTCCTGAGTCTGGAGGTGCGGGCGTAGAAGGCCTTGTATCGTCTGCCCGATGGTAGAAGTTCCTACAGACTGTTGCAGGGGTGTGAAGAGTCTTTGTGGATGCTGGTGGCTTTTCTGAGGCATCGTGTGTTGTAGATGCCCTCCAAGGCTGATAGCTGTGTTCCGATGGTCCTCTGAGCTCTATGGACTACCCGCTGAAGAGCTTTCCTCTCTGCCTCCGTGCAGCTGAGATGCCATGTGTTAGAATGCTCTCTATGGTACAGTGTGCGTAGGATAGTGTGAATGTGTGGGGATCGATAGTCGGCGCGGACCCGGTGGGCTGAAATGGCCTGTTTCCACGCTGTATATCTAAACTAAAAAAAAACTTTTAAAAAAGCTGGAAAGAATATAAAGAAGATTTATGAGAATGTTGCCAGGATTCAAAGACTTGAGTCTTAGGTAGAGATTGTGCAGGCTAGGATTTTATTCCCTGTAGTATAGGAGACAGGGTGATCTTGTAGAGATGTGTAAAATCATGAGACAAATAGATAGGGTTAATGCATAGACTCGTCTCCCTGAATAGGGAATCATGAACTAAATAGATAGTCTTAAGGTGAGAGGGGAACGATTTAATAGGAAACCGAAGGGCACCTTTTTCACATGGAGTGTAGTGGTTATATGGAATGAGCTGCCACAGGCAGATTAAGGGCGGTCACAGTGGCGCAGCGGTAGAGTTGCTGCCTTACAACGAATTCAGCGCCGGAGACCCGGGTTCGATCCTGACTACGGGTGCTGTCTGTACGGAGTTTGTACGTTCTCCCCGTGACCTGCGTGGGTTTTCTCCGAGATCTTCGGTTTCCTCCCACACTCCAAAGACGTACAGGTTTGTAGGTTCATTTTACTTGGTAAATGTTTAAAAAAATTGTCCCTAGTGGGTGTAGGATAGTGTTAATGTGCAGGGATCGCTGGTCGGCGCGGACCCGGTGGGCCGAAGGGCCTGTTTCCGCGCTGTATCTCTCTATGATTCTATGATGGAAAGAATAGAAGGTCCACAAATCAAATCATTCAGAGAGCAAAGGGTTGCAAAGTTACTGCCTGAAAGAGAGATAGAGGCAGAGAACCTTATCACATTTAAAACACTTGGATGTATAGTTGAAGAGATGACTTTCATTGTATTGGGAAGATGAGAATTGGCTGTTCCTTAAATTTCCCATGATTGTATGATATTTGATTTGAGCTCAGTAGAATCATGATTGACATTCCCACAGAGAACTGAAAGCCTGCTTGGCTATCGTAGGTGTGAGTGGCTGAAGATGGAATTTATACCAGACTGTGGTGCAAAATGATCGATAGTGAACTGACATAGAAACATAGAAACAGAGAAACATAGAAAATAGGTGCAGGAGGAGGCCATTTGGCCCTTCGAGCCAGCACCACCATTCATTGTGATCATGGCTGATCATCCACAATCAGTAACCCGTGCCTGCCTTCTCCCCATATCCCTTGATTCCACTAGCCCCTAGAGCTCGATCTAACTCTCTTTTACATTCATGCAGTGAATTGGCCTCCACTGCCCTCTGTGGCAGAGAATGCCACAGATTCACAACTCTCTGTGTGAGGCAGTTTGGGTGACACACTGTAATTCTCAATGTTCAACCTGCTTGTATTGAAAATAAAACTGGGCAGATTGTAACAGGTTCTGCTGATTCTAGATGGCTCATTTTGTGATGTTGGTGAAGACATCCTCCATTCTTCATCTTTTCTTGTTAAACAGAAGATCCTGGTGGTGTAAATGTATGAACCAATGCTTTGCTACATAACAAAAGTCACAGCATGTCAAAATAATGAATGGAGCATGGAGCCCTGGAAACACTCCAGAGACATGTGATAAAGTACCACGCATAGACTCATCTTTCTATGTCACCCATAATAGTTATCAACAGTATCTCCTCTTACCTCCAGTGTTTGTTCCTCATACAAACCAATCGTGAAGTCCAAGTTTCCAGTTTTCAAACAAAATGGGAGACAGTGTGTTTTCATAGACTGTGTCTACCGACATAGATTGTTTTTTAGTGTGCCTACTTTCAAGGAGTTAGAGCCTCTCGATGCTGAAAGATATTGGTCTTTTGTCTCTTTGGACCCTTGTGTGATTTAGTGACATTCCTGCAGACAAGTAACAGTCTGAACATCACCGAGTCACATGAGTCACCAAGTCTAGGCTTGTATTCACTGGAGTTTAGAAGGATGAGAGGGGATCTTATAGAAACATATAAAATTATAAAAGGACTGGACAAGCTAGATGCAGGAAAAATGTTCCCAATGTTGGGGGAGTCCAGAACCAGGGGCCACAGTCTTAGAATAAAGGGGAGGCCATTTAAAACTGAGGTGAGAAGGAACTTTTTCACCCAGAGAGTGGTGAATTTGTGGAATTCTCTGCCACAGAGGGCAGTGGAGGCCAAATCACTGGATGGATTTAAGAGAGAGTTAGATAGAGCTCTAGGGGCTAGTGGAATCAAGGGATATGGGGAGAAGGCAGGCATGGGTTATTGATTGGGGACGATCAGCCATGATCACAATGAATGGCGGTGCTGGCTTGAAGGGCCGAATGGCCTCCTCCTGCACCTATTTTCTATGTTTCTTGTTTCTATGTTTCTATGACTCAGAATGTCTGTTCTCTGGTTTGTATCGCTAAAAAAGTAAATACTTGGTTAAAATGGATTCTTTCCCACTTTCACAATAACATTAGGTTGCAATTTGCTGAAAAGATTTATCAGCTGAATGCAGAAGGCATGTAAAGAATTGCACGGCAAAATTCTTTTTGTCAAAGAAATGAAAAGCAGTTATTTTATTATAATAAGAGATATGCATCCAAACTTGAATATTTGTCTAGTTATATGCATTTCTTCACAAATCATTGAAAGTTAAATAGATTATATATTTATATATTCTATTTACCGAGCACAACCTTTGCCTGCTTTATATTTGTGAAAGCATTTGGTGGAGGAGGTCAATATCTAAACTAATATTTATGCATACAATTGAATCTGTTTATTCACCGACAGTCTTTTCTTTGTCACCGAATCAACTTCGCATCAGGCTAAAATATTCAATGGCCTTTTAAGAAAACATCAAATATCCTGCTGATAAATAAAAAGTGAAATTCAACTAATGTTTCGTCTTGTAGATAGATCGATACGTTGTTGTCACATACACCATGAAGGTGCAGTGACATTCTTTGTATTGTGTACAGTTTTGGTCTTCTAATTTGAGGAAGAACGTCCTTGCTATTGAGGCAGTGCAGCGTAGGTTCGCGAGGTTAATCCCCGGGATGGCGAGACTGTCATATGAGGAAAGATTGGAAAGACTGGGCTTGTGTTCACTGGAATTTAGAAGGATGAGAGGGGATCTTATAGAAACGTATAAAATTATAAAAGGACTGGACAAGCTAGATGCAGGAAAAATGTTCCCAATGTTGGGCGAGTCCAGAACCAGGGGCCACAATCTAAGAATAAAAGGGAGGCCATTTAAAACTGAGATGAGAAAAAAACTTTTTCACCCAGAGAGTTGTGAATTTGTGGAATTCTCTGCCACAGAGGGCAGTGGAGGCCAATTCACTGGATGAGAATTAGATAGAGCTCTGGGGGCTAGCGGAATCAAGGGATATGGGGAGAAGGCAGGCACGGGTTACTGATTGTGGATGATCAGCCATGATCATAATTAATGGCGGTGCTGGCTCGAAGGGCCGAATGGCCTCCTCCTGCACCTATTGTCTATGTTTCTATGTTTCTATTTGTTTGGATAATTGGGTGATTTTGTGTTATGGTGGTGGGTTTGTTTGGTATTGTTTTGAATTGCAAGAAAATATATTATTCTTCCAATAATTGATTAAATTTCTTTTTGTAATTAAGAACAAAAGTCCCAGCAGTAGGTCCTCCATCGATGGCCATGGCATGCCATTCTCAGTCTGTGGCGGGCAGATCTCCATCTTTGAAGATTGAAACGATCTATAAATGATGCCCATAGCAATTGCATAAGTGAGCTGTCTGGTATCAGTCAAATAACTCCTTTATTTATTTTATCCTCTCACCCACAGTTCAAGACACCTTTGCCTGGAATTATCATCTTTTTTTGTTTGTGCCATAAGCAAGGTTTGCAGGTAGTAAGATTTTTTTTTAAAGATACAGCGCAGAAACAGG
This sequence comes from Rhinoraja longicauda, assembly GCF_053455715.1. Classification (NCBI taxonomy): domain Eukaryota; kingdom Metazoa; phylum Chordata; class Chondrichthyes; order Rajiformes; family Arhynchobatidae; genus Rhinoraja; species Rhinoraja longicauda. Next base: position 76,870,080 of record NC_135959.1, on the reverse strand, counting down.
CCCTTCGGCCCACCGGGTCCGTGCCGCCCAGCGATCCCTGCACATTAACACTATCCTACACCCACTAGGGACAATTTTTACATTTACCAAGCCAATTAACCTACAAACCTGCACGTCTTTGGAATGTGGGAGGAAACCGAAGATCTCGGAGAAAACGCACGCAGGTCACGGGGAGAACGTACAAACTCCGTACAGTACAGCACCCGTCGTCAGGATCGAACCTGAGTCTCTGGCGCTGCATTCGCTGTAAGGCAGCAACTCTACCGCTGCGCCACCGTGCCGCCCTCAGTCAGCCACGCTAGTCACAAGCTCACTGCTGCCTTGTCCATGATGGAACTGTCAACAGTCTGAGGAAGGGTCTCGACCCGAAACTTCACCCATTCCTTCTCTCCAAAGAGGCTGCCTGTCCCGCTGAGATACTCCAGCATTTTGTGTCTATCTTGGGTGTAAACTAGCATCTGCAGTTCCTTCCTACACATGAAACTGTCAAATGTGAATGTAGAAACTTTTGGAAAATAGCTGTCAATGTGCATGGAAGAATCATTTCTCAGAGGTCTTTGATCTCTCTGCTTTCCCCGATAGCCTTGGCCAGGTGCTAGAACTCAACCTGACACTGGAACTGATGTTAATGTACAATCAGCTTTCAGGTAGAGTGGTGGGAGGTGGAGTTGGATGGAAGGGTACAGTTGCTAGTGAGGGTTGGAGAGTGAGATTGTGTGCAGTGAAGAGCATGGTGGCACAGTGGTAGAGTTGCTGCCTTACAGTGCTAACAGCGCCTGAGACCCAGGTTCGATCCCCACTACGGGTGCTGTCTGTACGGAGTTTGTACGTTCTCCCCGTGACCTGCGTGGGTTTTCTCCGAGATCTTCGGTTTCCTCCCGCACTCCAAAGACGTACAGGTTTGTAGGTTAATTGGCTGGGTATAAATGTAAATTGTCCCTGGTGTGTGTATGGTTGCAGGGATAGCTGGTCAGTGGTGATTCGGTGGGCTGCAAGGCCTGTTTCCGTTTCATGCTATTGGTACTGATATTATTTGGCATTGGCTATCTAATCAAATCATACTGTACATGAATACAATCAAGTATAGAAGGTTGACAGAAAATGCTGGAGTAACTCAGCGGGTCAGGCAGCATCTCTGGAGAGAAGGAGTGGGTGACATTTCGGGTCCCATCTACACTAGTCCCACCTGCCAGAATTTGGTCCATATCCCACCAAACCTGTCCTATCCATGTACGTGTCTAACTGTTTCTTAAACATTGGGATAGTCCCTGCCTCAACTACCTCCTCTGGCTGCTTGTTCCATACACCCACCACCCTTTGTGTGAAAACGTTACCCCTCAGATTCCTATTAAATCTTTTCCCCTTCACCTTGAACCTATGTCCTCTGGTCCTCGATTCCCCTACTCTGGGCAAGAGACTCTGTGCGTCTACCCGATCTATTCCTCTCATGATTTTGTACACCTCTATAAGATCACCCCTCATCCTCCTGCACTCCATGGAATAGAGACCCAGCCTACTCAACCTCTCCCTCTAGCTCACACCCTCTAGTCCTGGCAATCTACTGTAATCCTACGTTTCCTGTGTTTTGACCCACTGCGTAGGAAATCTGCTGCTTCTATTACTATATATATCATATCTTGATACATCTTAATTATGACTCCCCTGAGCATCCTCAGTTCCAAGAAAATGTATTCCACCTATTCGATCTTTCCTGCTAACTACCTAGTCCTGGTAATATCTTTGAATATAAACAAGCTGCTGGAGGAACTCCAATACATTTGTCCAAGTGCATCGTCTCATCTTTTCCACAATGATATCCATATGACCAGGCCAACTCCATCATCCAGAAGTCACATGCATTCCTCCACTAAATAGCTAAATTTTGTATTGTTCTCTTCTTTTTGATGACCCCTACGTTTAAGTCCAAATCAATGAAATGTCTGACTGAAATGTATGAATATTCAAAAGCCTAGAAGTTACAGGTCAGCGAGACTTCAAAGGTAGGAAAGTAGCAGGAGGAGATCATACGAGACAGGATTTATGATCAGGCAGGGATTGACAAGAAGCATCAGCATGGTTTAGTGCAGGGGGAGATCATGTATCACAAATCTGCCGCAGTGATTCAAGGAGGTAATTAAGGAGATTGACGAAGCAAGGATCCGAACATAGAAACATAGAAAATAGGTGCAGGAGGAGGCCATTTGGCCCTTCGAGCCTGCAACGCCATTCATTGTGATCATGGCAGATCATCCACAATCAGTAACCCGTGCCTGCCTTCTCCCCATATCCCATGATTCCACTAGCCCCTCGACCTCTATCTAACTCTCTTTTAAATTCATCCAGTGCATTGGCCTCCATTGCCCTCTGTGGCAGAGAATTCCACAAATTCACAACTCTCTAGTTGAAAAAGTTCCTTCTTACCTCAGTTTTAAATGGCCTCCCCTTTATTCTTAGACTGTGGCCCCTGGTTCTGGACTCCCCCAACATTGGGAACATTTTTCCTGCATCGAGCTTGTCCAGTCCTTTTATAATTTCAGACGTTTCTATAAGATCCCCTCTCATCCTTCTAAACTCCAATGATCTACATGGATTTTAGTAAAGGTTTTGACAAGCCCTTATGATAGGCTGGCCCAGAAAACTAAGGCCAATGGTCCTGAGGCAAGTTGGTAAAATTAAATAAAGGGGGAATACATTTTTTTCTGACTTTAACAGTGGCATACTTAGTTTGGTTTAGTTTAGAGATACAGCGCGGAAACAGGCCCTCCAGCCCATCAAGTCCACACCGACCAGCGATCCCCACACATTACCACCATCCTACACACACTAGGGACAATTTATACCAAGCCAATTAATCTACAAACCCCTATGTCTTTGGAGTGTGGGAGGAAACCAAAGATCTCAGAGCAAACCCACGCGGGTCATGGGGAGAACGTACAAACTCCGTACAGACAGCACCCGTAGTCGGGATGGAACCCGGGTCTCCGGCGCTGCATTCGCTGTAAGGCGGCAACTCTACCGCTGCGCCACCGTGACCGCCGGACTGCAGGAATTAGGGTGCTGAGACTATTGCTGTTTGTGAAATATATGTGTGTATATTGACCATGATTTCTAGGTCTGCAGTAAACATAAAATGGGTGAAGACGTGAATAATGAAGAAGGTCTAAAGGGCCTGTCCCACGTAGGTGATGTTTTAGGTGACTACAGGTGACTAGGCTGTTGCCACACGGTCGCCGGGGTGTCGCCTGTATGGTCGTGAGTCGTCTCCAAAGAGTCGTGGTGTTTTTCTGGTCGCCGCTGGATTTTCAGAATGTTGAACATTTTTCGGCGAAAATGGGTTTGGCGCCAATGAGGGTAGCTTGACGTGTCCTGACGGGGGCGCTGTCGTAGGTTGTCGCCAGGTGACGTAGGTTGTCGCCGGTGCTGACTTCGGTGAATTCCATTGGCCACTACCTATGTCAGCCTACGTCAACCGGAGGCCAAAATGCCGTGAATTGTCTTCAGTTGTCACCAACAGGGTCGTAGCTTGTCGTAGCTTGTCGCGGTTAGATGTAGGTTGACTTCGGTTGTCATAGGTTGTCGTAGGTTGTTGCCTGTGTGGTCGTAGGTTGTCGTAGGTGCGGTCGTAGGTGGATTGGGTCGCCAGTTGTCGGTAGCTTGCCATAGCTTGACGTCGACTAGGTGGTGGGTTGTTGCAGCTTGTCATAGTCATTCTCGTAGGGGGGGTCCAGTCACCGGTTTTTCGGTGACCTGCTACGACTATGACAGTCGCCGGCAGTCGGCTAAAAAATTGCCTAAGTGGGACAGGCCCTTTAATGATTGAGTTGAACGTGGATCAGCAGGACTGTACTTATTGTGTACTGTTCTGATTGCCACGTCATAGGAAGGATGTGAGGACGTGGCAACATTAGAGAGAGGACAGAAAGACGCACAAGGATCACGGCTGGAATGGAGCCCTGTATTTACAGGAAAGATTGGAACAGATTTTTATATTTTTAGATTTAGAGATACAGTGCGGAAACAGGCCCTTCGGCCCACCGAGTCCACGCCACCCAGCGATCCCCACACATTAACACTATCCTACACGCGCTAAAGACAATTTTTACATTTACCCAGTCAATTAACCTACATACCTGTACGTCTTTGGAGTGTGGGAGGAAACCGAAGATCTCGGAGAAAACCCACGCCGGTCACGGGGAGAACGTACAAACTCCGTACAGACGGCACCCGTAGTCAGGATCGAACCTGAGTCTCCGGCGCTGCATTCGCTGTAAGGCAGCAACTCTACCGCTGTGCCACCGTGTGATTATTCTGACTGCAATGTAGGAGACTGAGGGGTTACTTTATAGAGGGTTGTAAAATTATGAAGTGCATAAAAGGGATTGATAGCCAGAGACGATTTTTTACCTGAGTAGTACACTTTGGAACTGCAGGACACACATTTAAGATAAGAGGTGAAAAAGTTCAAGGAAACCTGAGGTGAAAGGTGTAAACAGGAGCGAATATGTAGATGAGCTACCGGAGGAGGTAGTGGAGGCAAGATTTAAAAGGCAATTTGTATAGGGACGTTTACAGGAACGAAATAGAGACCTATTTTTGTCTTATTGGGGCTAATACGATTAGCATATATATGCATCATAATCAGTGTGGATATGCTGCATATTTCTATGATTCTACCATTCCATGATTGCAAAACAACGTAAATGAATAGCAACATAGAAACATAGAAAATAGGTGCAGGAGGAGGCCGTTCTGCCCTTCGAGCCAGCGCCGCCATTCAATATGATCATGGCCGATCATCCAAAATCAATACCCCGTTCCTGCTTTCTCCCCATATCCCTTGATTCCGTTAGCCCTAAGACCTCTATCTAACTCTCTCTTGAAAACATCCAGTGAATTGGCCTCCATTGCCTTCTGTGGCAGAGAATTCCACAGATTCACAACTCTCTGGGTGAAAACGTTTTTCCTCATCTCAGTCTTAAATGGCCTACCCCTTATTCTTACACTGTGACCCCCTGGTTCTGGACTCTCCCCACATTGGGAACATTTTTCCTGCATCTTGGCTGTCCAATCCCTTAAGAATTTTACATGTTCCTGTATGATCCCCTCTCATCCTTCTAAATTCCAGTGAATATAAGCCCAGTCGATCCATACTTCCATCAAATGTCATCATATCAGTACTGAATCCTGTGCAACCTCACAGATTATTGCATTCCATTCACAAATACACCAGTCAAGCACAGATCCAATTAGTCACCATCCATGGATCCCATGGGATCAGTTTGCCATGGGGGTCCTTGTCAAAAACTTTGACAAAATTAATTGCGGACTGCATCAAATATACAAAATCATGAGAGGAATAGAAGCTAGATGCACAGAGTCTTTTACCCAGAGTAGGGGAATCGAGGACCAGAGGACATAGGTTCAAGGTGATGGGGAAAAGATTTAATTGGAATCCGAGCGGTAACTTTTTCACACAGAGGGTGGTGGGAGTATGGAACAAGCTGCCAGAGGAGGTAGTTGAGGCTGGGACTATCCCATTGTTTAAGAAACAGTTGTACAGGTACATGGATAGGACTGGTTTGGAGGGATATGGACCAAGCGCAGGCAAGTGGGACGAGTGTAGCTGGGACATTGTTGGCCGGTGTGGGCGAGTTCGACCAAAGGGCTTGTTTCCACACTGTATCAATCTACGACTCTAACAGGAGAATAATTAAGGAAGGAGTAGAATCTTCAAGGATAAAAAAAGTAACCTGTGTGTGGTTCACGTTTCGAGATACAACACGTAAACAGGCCCTTCGGCCCACCGAGTCCGTGCCGACCAGTGATCCCCACACACTTGCACAACCCTCCACATACTAGGGACCATTTGCATTTATACCAAGCCAATTAACCTGCAAACCTGTACGTCTTTGGAGTGTGGGAGGAAACTGAAGATCTCGGAGAAAACCGACGCGGTCACGAGAGATCATACAATCTCCGTACAGACAGCACCCGTAGTCGGGATGGAACCCGGGTCTCTGGCGCTACATTCGCTGTAAGGCAGCAACTCTACCGCTGCACCACCGTGACTACCATGATCATACCTAACTTCAGTGTGCATCCAAATTATTTACTCGGTCCTGTTCAATTAGGAAATGTGGCCCAGCAGGATTGAGGGTAATGCCAAGAATCACAGATGATGTCAGATAAACAGTACGCCTGGTACATTATGGTGGTGAAGAATGAAAGGATGTTGATGGAGCATTGCCTCCAGCTGTTAACCAGTTAGGAACAAACACAGCACTGACTGTACTTTACTCCAGAGCAGAATGTTGTTTTGTGCGAAAAATACATCTGTTGCACAAGACAGGAGGTCACCAAAATAATCGATTAATATTGCACGTGAATGAGAACATTTGCTAAAAATGCATATTTTCTGATTTTGAGTAAGTTGAATTGCAGAACATTGATGGCCATCTACAAGGAATATTGTTTAATGGAAAGCATTTACAAAGGGTATCAAACGATCTGAGCTAATTAATTGGGTTAGCAAAATAATAATAATAATAATAATAATATTCATTTATTGTCATTGCAACGAGTACAACGAAATTAAAAAATAGCCAATCCTGACTGTGCGTAAAAACATATATGCAATAAATGCAAAAACAAATAAATACAATTATATTAAGTACAAAAGTTTTAACAGTGTTGCCTAGTGCAGAAGGTAGTGTTCAGTTCTCGTATGGCCCTGGGGTAAAAACTGTTCTTAAGTCTGTTTGTTCGGGATTTGATTGACCTGAAACGTCGACCAGAGGGCAGATGAACAAACAGACGGTGGCCGGGGTGGGATGAATCTTTTATTATTTTGCCTGCTCTACTGAGGCAGTGTAGGCTGAACAGGTGCTCCAGGGAGGGCAGTGAGCAGCCGATGATCTTCTGGGCCGTCGTGATGACCCTCTGAAGGGCCTTCCTGTCCTTTTCTGAGCAGCTGGCATACCATGTGGTTATACAGTATGCCAGCACACTCTCGATGGAGCAGCGATAGAAGGACATCATGAGCTTCTCCTGCAGGTTGGTCTTCCTGAGGATCCTCAGGTAGACCAGGTAAGATTCTCTGCGATGTGCGTACCCAGGAACCTGAAAGCGGGTACCCTTTCCACACAGACCCCATTGATGTAGAGTGGGTCGTGTTCTGCACTGTTTTTCCTGAAGTCTATTATGTTCCTTTGTTTTGGAGGAGTTCAGGACAAGATTGTTCACTGAACACCATGCTGCCAGCCTTTGGATTTCATCCCTGTAGGCTGTCTCATCTCCTCCTGAGATGAGTCCAACCACAGTCGTGTCATCCGCGAACTTGATGATGGTGTTGGTGGGATGGGTGGGGGCGCAGTCGTGAGTGTAGAGGGAGTAAAGGATGGGGCTCAACACACAGCCCTGTGGTGAGCCGGTGCTCAGTGTAATGGTGGAGGAGAGGTGAGGGCCTATTTTGACGGTCTGGGGGCGGTTGGTCAGGAAGTCCTTGATCCATTGGCAGATGGTTTGGGAAAATCCAAGGCCAGAAAGTTTGGTGACCAGTCTGCTCGGGATGACCGTGTTAAAGGCAGAGCTGAAGTCGAGGAAGAGCATCCTCACATAGCTCCCCTGGTGTTCAAGGTGGGTCAGTGCAGTGTGAAGAGCAGTGTCGATGGCATCCCCTGTAGACCTATTTGCTCTGTAGGCAAACTGGTATGGGTCGAAGGTGGGTGGGAGGCTGGCTTTGATGTGCTGCAGGACCAGTCTCTCGAAGCACTTTGTGATGACCGGTGTGAGTGCTACCGGACGGTAGTCGTTAAGGCCGCTGATGACAGACTTTTTCGGCAGTGGGATGATTGTGGCGGACTTCAGGCAGGGCGGGATGGTGGATTTTAAAAGGGACAGGTTGAAGATTTTTGTGAAGACCTCAGATAATTGGTCTGCACATTCCCTCAGCACTCTGCCCGTCACACCATCGGGGCCTGCAGCTTTCCTGGGATTCACTGCTCTGAGCACGCGCTTAACATCATACTCCTGCACAGTGAAGGTGTTGCTGTCAGGTGCTGGAGAGGGTGTTATGTCTGCCACTGCAGCTTTCACCTCGAAACGAGCAAAGAAACAGTTAAGTTCCTCTGCCAGCGAGGCGTCGCCGTCGGCAGTCGTGCGGTTGCTGGTCTTGTAGTTGGTGATGAGCTGGATGCCTTGCCATACCCGCCGTGGGTCATTGTTGGTAAAGTGGTCCTCAATCTTCCTCTTGTAGGACGCTTTGGCATCCTTGATGCCTCTCTTCAGGTTGGTTCTAGCAGCACTGTATAGAGCTCTATCACTAGACCTGAAGGCGGTGTTACGGTCCTTGAGGAGAGACCTGACATCCTTTGTCATCCAGGGCTTCTGATTGGGATACAACCGGATACGTTTGTCGACGGTGACATTGTCAACACAGTTTTGGATGTAGCAGAGACTTCAGAACTTCCAAAATTCATAGCAGTTATAATAACGGAAAATGGAAGCTTTTGTGGTGAATAGATTCAGAAAAGAAAAACCAGGCCTGAGACTTTTACTCAGAACTGTCGACACAAGCCAATTGTCAGCAGCTTCGCGATAAGCAGGAAGATTGACTCTTGCAGGGGCAAATCTACATGTGAAGCAGAAAGTCTTGTTAAGGGGAAACAGTCCAGTTCTGGGCGGTCACGGTGGCACAGCGGTAGAATTGCTGCCTTACAGCAAATGCCGTACCAGAGACCCGGGTTCAATCCCGACTACGGGTGCTGTCTGTACGGAGTTTGTACGTTCTCCCCGTGACCTGCGTGGGTTTTCTCCGAGATCTTCGGTTTCCTCCCACATTCCAAAGACGTACAGTTTTGTAGGTTAATTGGCTTGGTAAATGTAAAAAAATGTCCCTAGTGGGTGTAGGATAGTGTTAATGTGCGGGGATCGCTGGTCGGTGTGGACCTAGTGGGCCGAAGGGCCTGTTTCTGCCTTTATCTTTAAACTAAACTAAACTAAACTATACTAAACTAAACGAAACAAAACTAAACTAAAAAGTCCAAGTTACTTGAAAAGCTCAACCATTTAATAAGATGTTTTGCTTGTAGTTGATCAGATGATGCAGTGAATGTTGAAGTCAATGCAGCAGTCAAGGACAATTAGATGCTCTCAGTGCACTATTGTTCCTCACCACACTTGTCAAAGCACCTGAACATTTGCAATCTATGAATCAATGTACTCGTTGACATAAAGCATTTGTCAATGTGATAAATGAGCAAACTTTCAACGGTCTTCACTGTCATTCTATTGTAACTCAGCAAGGAAATGCCAGACTACTTCATAGAAACAGAAACATAGACAATAGGTGCAGGAGGAGGCCATTTGGCCCATCGAGCCAGCACCACCATTCATTGTGATCATGGCTGATCATCCACAATCAGTAACCTGCCTTCTCCCCATATCCCTTGATTCCGCTAGCCCCTAGAGCTCTATCTAACTCTCTTCTAAATTCATCCAGTGAATTGGCCTCCACTGCCCTCTGTGGCAGAGAATTCCACAAATTCACAACTCTCTGGGTGAAAAAGATTTTTTCTCATCGCAGTTTTAAATGGCCTCCCCTTTATTCTAAGACTGTGGCCCCTGATTCTGGAACCGAAGTTCCCTTGGAACTGTACTGAACCTCTGACAGTTCTGGGAATATTTTCATTCTAAATAACATTTAAACCCAATGGCGACTCTTTGTGGCTGCTGTATAATTTTACTGGATTGCTTGCAAAAACAACAAATGTCACTGTCGCTGGGTATATGTGACAATAACGTATCATGGGATCATCGAATCATGGAATCGTTGAGAAATTGTTAGATATATTTCCACAGAATTTACCATTTCAATACTTGATTGTGTCTTTTTACTGCTTGATGCAGTACAACTCATAATAATAATATTCATTTATTGTCATTGCAACGAGTACAACGAAATTAAAAAATAGCCAATCCTGACGGTGCGTACAAACATATATGCAATAAATGCAAAAACAAATAAATACATAAATACAATTAAATACAATTATATTAAGTACAAGATTTTTTAACGGTGTTGCCTAGTGCAAAGGTAGTGTTCAGTTCTCGTATGGCCCTGGGGTAAAAACTGTTCTTAAGTCTGTTTGTTCGGGATTTGATCGACCTGAAACGTCGACCAGAGGGCAGATGAACAAACAGACGGTGGCCGGGGTGGGATGGATCTTTTATTATTTTGCCTGCTCTAAGAGGTATCCATCTAATAGTGATGGCTTCATGGAGGTTTTCAGATTAGTTCAGATGCATGCCATAAGTCAGTGAAGTAAAACAATCCCAACCATTAGACTATCCCATCGTTTACGAGACAGGTAGACAGGTACATGGATAGGACAGGTTTGGAGGGATATGGACCAAGCGCGGGCAGGTGGGACATGTGTAGCTGGGGCATTGTGTGGGCAAAATGAGTGTGTCCGCCAGAGGTACTTCCTGAAGTAAATGATCAGCATTATATGAGTCTGAGGAAGGGTCTCGATCCGAAACGTCACCCGTTCCTTCTATCCAGAGATGTTGCCAGACCCGCTGGGTCACTCCAGTATTTTGTGACCTTAAGCCAACATCTGCAGTTCATTCCGACAGTGAAAAGCTTTGTTTTGTACGCTATCCAATCAAATCAGATAATACTGTACATAAATATCAATCAAGCCAAACTCAGCTACAGATGGGAAGTGACACAGCTGGTGTCCTGGTGCCATCGCAACAACCTGGAGCTCAATGCTCTCAAGACAGTGGAACTAATTGTAGACTTTCGAAGAGATCCCCCTCCCCTCCCCCCCCTCCCCTCCCCCCCCCCCCCCCCCCCCCACTCACCATCAACAACACCACAGTCACACCTGTGGAGTCATTTAGGTTCCTTGGAACCATCATCTCCAGGGACCTTAAATGGGGGGCCACCATCGACTCCACAGTCAAAAAGGCCCAACAGAGGATGTACTTCCTGCGGCAACTGAGGAAACACAATCTGCCACAGGCAATGATGGTCCAATTCTATACTGCTATCATTGAGTCCGTCCTCACCTTCTCCATCATGGTCTGGTTTGGTTCAGCCACCAAGCACGACATCCGGAGGCTGCAACGGATCGTTCGCACAGCTGAGAAGGTTGTTGGCTGCAACCTTCCCCCCATTGACGAACTGTACACTGCAAGGGCCAGGAAGCGAGCGGGCAAGATCATCTCTGACCCCTCTCACCCTGGCCACAAACTCTTTGAAGCATTTCGCTCTGGAAGGCGACTCCGGACTGTCAAAGCAGCCACAGCCAGAGATAAAAACAGCTTTTTTTCCACGAGAGATAGTTCTACTTAATAACCAAAGTCTGTAGTCTCTTTTTTGCTCTGGTTTATTTTCACCCACATGTTTAGACCGTAATGGTGTACCCTTATTGTTTTGATGTGGTTATGCTTTATTCTTAATTGTTAACTGTATGTATGTGTTGTCATTTGTGAGCGGAGCACCAAGGCACATCCTTGACTATGTACATACTTGGCCAATAAACCTATTCATTCAATAGGAGAGCAAAGAAAAAGTGCAGAATGTATAATATAGTTCCCAACATTATTGTGCAACGGTTTCAGGTTCTAACCCAATGAGGTAGGTCAGAACTGGATTATACCCTAGTTCATGGAGTAAATGGGCGGTCACGGTGGTGCAGCGGTAGAGTTGCTGCCTCACAGCGAATGCAGCGTCGTAGACCCGGGTTCCATCCCGACTACGGGTGCTGTCTGTACGGAGTTTGCACGTTCTCCCCGTGACCTGCGTGGGTTTTCTCTGAGATCTTTGGTTTCCTTCCACACTCCAAAGACGTACAGGTTTGTAGGTTAATTGGCTTGGTAAATGTAAAAATTGTCCCTAGTGGGTGTAGGATAGTGTTAATGTGCGGGGATCGCTGGTCGGCGCGGACCCGGTGGGTCGAGAAGGCCTGTTTCCGCGCTGTGTCTCTAAACTAAACTAAATGTAATTAGCACAACAGCCATTACGGTCCCAACGCACTGGGCTCTGGGCATTAGGCACTCACCATTGGGTGAAAGCAAACGTACATATTTGAAGGAGTAGGAAAATAACTGCAGATGCTGGTACAAATGGAAGGTATCACAAAAGGCAGGAGTAACTCAGCGAGTCACCTGAAGTGATAGTTCTTCTGTCCCTCTCTTTCCCCTCCCCTTCCCAGTTCTCCCCCTGTCTTCCTGTCTCCATCTACATCCTATCTTTGTCCCGCCCCCTCCCCTGACATCAGTCTGAAGAAGGGTCTCGACACGAAACGTCACCCATTCCTTCTCTCCAGAGATGCTGCCTGACCCGCTGAGTTACTCCAGCATTTTGTGATACATATTTGAAAGAGTTTGCAACAAAGTGATGTAAAGACCAAAGGAATTAGAATGATTTATTAACAATATGGACAAGGTGGTGGTATTATTATTATTATTATTATTATTATTATTATTATTATTATTATTATTATTATTATTATTATTATTATTATTATTATTATTATTATTATTATTATTATTATTATTATTATTATTATTATTATTATTATTATTATTATTATTATTATTATTATTATTATTATTATTATTATTATTATTGTATATTACCTCTTTAAGTGTACTGATGTATTCCCTCTTTAAGACTGCATACAGTTCGAAACATGCCCAGCATATTGGGTGTGGTGATAAAGAAAACAGTGTGTTCTATGAGTCTGCCAAGGCGAACACATGCATCAAAAGCACAAGACTTTACACTGGGTCTATTTTAGGTTTACATAGCAACCATCATGAGATCATGGTGATCAAATATTGGGCTTCTACCAGGACCACAGTGGCTTCTGCAGATGCCAGCTGGTGCTCACACCAATGTTCACTCATACTCATCCCTCCCAACGCTCTGCATCCACAAAACTCTGGATCAATGCTTCTCATTTAATGGTCAAAGATCAGAAGGTCATTGTCAAGACACCATGTTACTAAAAAGGCCCAGGAGATACTGTGAAATTTTATTGAGATTGCTGCATAAAATGGCGGCACGGTGGCGCAGCGGTAGAGTTGCTGCCTTACAGCAAATGCAGCGCCGGAGACTCAGGTTCGATCCTGACTACGGGCGCCGTCTGTACGGAGTTTGTACGTTCTCCCCGTGACCTGCGTGGGTTTTCTCCGAGATCTTCGATTTCCTCCCACACTCCAAAGACGTGCTGTGATGTAGGTTAATTGATGGGGTAAATGTAAAAATTGTCCCTAGTGTGTGTAGGATAGTGATAATGTGCGGGGATCGCTGGGCGGTGTGGACCCGGTGGGCCGAAGGGCCTGTTTCCACGCTGTATCTCTAAATATTAAAAAAAATCTAAAATTATAAAGTTATATAAATTATAAAATTATATGAGACGTATAAAATTATAAAAGGACTGGACAAGCTAGATGCAGGAAAAATGTTCCCAATGTTGGTGGAGTCCAGATCCAGGGGCCACACACAGTCTAAGAATAAAGGGGAGGACATTTAAAACTGAGGTGAGAAGGAACTTTTTCACGCAGAGTTTTGTGAATTTGTGGAATTCTCTGCTACAGAGGGCAGTGGAGGCCAACTCACTGGATGGATTTAAAAGAGAGTTGGATAGAGCTCCAGGGGCTAGTGGAATGAAGGGATATAGGGAGAAGGCAGGCTCGGGTTACTGATTGTGGATGATCAGCCATGATAACCATATAACCATATAACAACTACAGCATGGAAACAGGCCTGTCCGGCCCTACCAGTCCACGCCGACCACTCTCCCTGACCTAGTCTCATCTACCTGCACTCAGACCATAACCCTCTAATCCCCTCCTATCCAAATACCTATCCAATTTACTCTTAAATAATAAAATCGAGCCTGCCTCCACCACTTCCACCGGAAGCCCATTCCATACAGCCACCACCCTCCGAGTAAAGAAGTTCCCCCTCATGTTACCCCTAAACCTGTGTCCCTCAATTCTGAAGCTATGTCCCCTTGTTGGAATCTTCCCCACTCTCAAAGGGAAAAGCCTACCCACGTCAACTCTGTCCGTCCCTCTCAAAATTTTAAAAACCTCTATCAAGTCCCCCCTCAACCTTCTACGCTCCAAAGAATAAAGACCCAACCTGTTCAACCTCTCTCTGTAGCCTAAGTGCTGAAACCCAGGCAACATTCTAGTAAATCTCCTCTGTACCCTCTCCATTTTGTCGACATCCTTCCTATAATTTGGCGACCAGAACTGCACACCATACTCCAGATTCGGCCTCACCAATGCCCTGTACAATTTTAACATTACATCCCAACTTCTATACTCGATGCTCTGATTTATAAAGGCAAGCATACCAAACGCCTTCTTCACCACCCTATCCACATGAGATTCCACCTTCAGGGAACAATGCACAGTTATTCCCAGATCCCTCTGTTCCACTGCATTCCTCAATTCCCTACATTTACCCTGTACGTCCTATTTTGATTTGTCCTACCAAAATGCAGCACCTCACACTTATCAGCATTAAACTCCATCTGCCATCTTTCAGCCCACCCTTCCAAAAGGCCCAAGTCTCTCTGTAGACTTTGAAAATCTACCTCACTATCAACTACACCACCTATCTTAGTATCATCTGCATATTTACTAATCCAATTTGCCACACCATCATCCAGATCATTAATGTAAATGACAAACAACAGTGGACCCAACACAGATCCTTGGGGCACTCCACTAGACACTGGCCTCCAACCTGACATACAATTGTCAACCGTTACCCTCTGGTATCTCCCATTCAGCCATTGTTGAATCCATCTTGCAACCTCACTATTAATACCCAACGATTTAACCTTCTTAATCAACCTTCCATGTGGAACCTTGTCAAATGCCTTACTGAAGTCCATATAGACAACATCCACAGCCTTGCCCTTATCAATTTCCCTGGTAACCTCTTCAAAAAATTCAAGAAGATTAGTAAAACATGACCTTCCAGGCACAAATCCATGTTGACTGTTTCTAATCAGGCCTTGATTATCCAAATAATTATATATATTGTCCCTAAGTATCTTTTCCATTAATTTTCACACCACAGACGTCAAACTAATAGGTCTATAATTGCTAGGTTTACTTTTAGAACCTTTTTTAAACAAAGGCACAACATGCGCAATGCGCCAATCTTCCGGCACCATCCCCGTTTCTAATGACGTTTGAAATATTTCCGTCATAGCCCCTGCTATTTCTGCACTAACTTCCCTCAATGTCCTAGGGAATATCCTATCAGGACCTGGAGACTTATCCACTTTTATATTTTTCAAAAGTGTCCGTACCTCCTCTTCTTTAATCCTCCTAATTTCCATCACTACTCTACTTGTTTCGCTTACCTCACATAATTCAATATCCTTCTCCTCGGTAAATACCGAAGAAAAGAAATTGTTTAATATCTCCCCCATTTCTTCCGGCTCAGCACATAGCTGTCCACTCTGACTCTCTAATGGACCAATTTTATCCCTCACTATCCTTTTGCTATTGACATATCTATAGAACCCCTTGGGGTTTACTTTTACATTACTTGCCAAAGCAGCCTCATATCTTTTTTTCGCTTTTCTAATTTCCTTCTTAAGATTCCTTTTACATTCTTTATATTCCTCAAGAACCTCATTTACTCCCTGCCGCTTATATTTATTGTATATCTCCCTCTTTTTCCGAACCAAGTGTCCAATTTCGCTGGAAAACCACGGCTCTTTCAAATTATTATTCTTTCCTTTCCACCGAACAGGGACATAAAGACTCTATACTCTCAAAATGTCACCTTTAAATATCCTCCATTTCTCTATTATATCCTTTTCATAAAACAACAATTTCCATTTCACTCCTTTTAAATCCTTTCTCATCTCCTCAAAATTAGCCTTTCTCCAATCCAAAATCTCAACCCTTGGTCCAGATTTGACCTTCTCCATAATGATATTGAAACTAATGGCATTGTGATCACTAGACCCAAAGTGCTCCTCAACACATACCTCCGTCACCTGACCCATCTCATTTCCTAACAGAAGGTCCAACACTGCCCCTTCTCTGGTAGGCACCTCTACGTATTGCTGCAAAAAACTATCCTGCATACATTTTACAAACTCCAAACCATCCAGCCCTTTAACAGAATGTGATTCCCAGTCTATATATGGAAAATTGAAATCACCCACAATCACTACTCTGTGCTTACTACTAATATCTTCTATCTCCTTACATATTCGCTCTTCCAATTCTCGTTCCCTATTTGGCGGTCTATAATACACCCCTATAAGTGTTGCTAAACCTTTCTCATTTCTGAGTTCCACCCAAACAGCCTCCCTAATCGAGCCTTCTAGTCTGTCCTGCCAAAGCACTGCTGTGATATCCTCCCTGACAAGCAATGCAACACCCCCACCACTTGCCCCTCCGATTCTATCACATCTGAAACAATGAAATCCTGGAATATTTAATTGCCAATCGCAACCCTCCTGCAACCATGTTTCACTGATCGCCACAACATCATACTTCCAGATGTCAATCCAGGCTCTAAGCTCATCCACCTTTCTTACAATGATCCTAGCATTAAAATATACACATTTAAGGGACCTATCATTTCTTATTCTCAGTTTATTTATTTTCCCTTCACAGGGCCCAATGGCCTCCTCCTGCACCTATTATCTATGTTTCGGTGTTTCTACGTTTCTATGCATTGGTCTGCAGGCTGCACTTTCCCCTGCAATGGTTGCAGTTAATGATATACATCTGAGACTTGCAGTTTATGAGGATTAGTGTATACCACCTGAAATGTCTCTCAGTAGTTCTGCAAGCAGCCGGGGATTAGATTTATGTTCCCTTGAGAGTTGAAGATTAAGGATTTTAATTAGATTTGAGATGGTTTAAGATGATAAGGGAATTGATAGGCGTGTTCGAAAGGAGGGGGATATTCAGAACAAAAGCTGAACTGTTTAGGTGTTGTTAGCGAATGTATCTCCAGACAAGAGGTAGTGAAAATCCAAAAAACTCTCTCCCACAGAGCTGCGAAAGAAAAAGACAATTTAAAAATTCAAAATGAGATTGAGAACATTTAGACAAGCGCATTTGTGAACATGGAGCAGAAGAGGATGCGAGGAGCACTGTTGATTTGCAGCGTAACAGGATCAATAGGCTGTTTGATTGGTTTAGTCCATGACACGATCAGCAATGTTTACAAAGATATGGCAAAGAGCAGAATGGTCCCTGTTGGAAAGGGAAAGTGTGGAAATCTTGAAACGTATACATGCCAAGTTCAAAGATGGGATTTCAATATAACTATTTTTAATTCCATTTTAAATCATAAGATCATAAGATCATGAGATAGGAGTAGAATTAGGCCATTCGGCCCATCAAGTCTATTCTGCCCTTCAATCACGGCTGATCTATCTCTCCCTCCTAGAAGGATCTCGACCCGAAACGTCACCCATTCCTTCTCTCCAGAGATGCTGCCTGGCCCGCTGAGTTACTCCAGCATTTTTTTGTCTCCCTCCTAACCTGATTCTCCTGCCTTCTTCCCATAATTTATAAGGATGAGAATTTTGAAGGATGAGAGGGGATCTTACAGAAACATGTAAAATCGGGGGGGGGGGTATGTGTCCAATGCTTGGCTGAGTAGACATAACTTTTCAGCACTCCCGAAAACAAAGCCCTAAACTGCTAAAAAAGACGAACTAAAGGAAATCAAGTACTTTAAATTAAATCAGAAAGTATACAGAAAGCATACAGAACATATGGATACCTTCCAAGAAAGAAAAAAGAGGAGTACAACAGCCACAGAAGCAAGGAAATCCAACAAAGGAATCAAGAAAAAAAATCGAAGGTAGGCCTACAGCTCTGATTACAATCGAGCCATTTACGGTGTACAGGTGCATGACAGGGAATCTAGCCATTGGTACCTTGACTGGGATACTGTGAGCGTGTTGTAGCTGGGAAGAAGGTTGCAACTTTTAATCATTGGAGAAGTTCCTTGGCAATCAAGAAATGCCATAGAAATGATGGGTAGAAGCACTGAGGGTGATGCGGATGATGAAGAGGGGAGAATCAGAGTCATAGAGCATGGAATGCCTAGTACACCATGTACTAGATGCCTAGTACACCATGTCAGGCTTCAACTGTACGCCAGGTTGTCCAACCTATGGTTAAATGAAGCTTCTTTAAATGTGACAATGAAATGTTCCACCTTTCTACGGCATAACAAAGGCAGGCCACGTTATCCACAACTGTAAAAATGGCAGCTGCAGTGTATGCGGTAAATTGTGGTCATGTTAGGAAGCCTTCAATGTCCTTCCCCACCTAAATCTCTTCCATCAGCAGTTGTGAAGTTAATATCAGAGCCGTTTGCTTTAGCTAGCTCTTGAAAGATTGCTTCCAATGTAAATAACGTTGGGCACTTCCTGTTGCAATGTGATATTTAAGTGTCAAACATGATTAAATATGACTGAAGTTGATATTGCCCTCGTTCTTCCAAAGTAATTTAATTTTTTAAACCTAATAATCGCAGAGCTCGAGAAGGCGTTCCAAACACATCATATCGAGAAAACAGAGCAGGAATTAGACTCAAAAACTAAATGTTTTCAATGCATGAGTGATGGAACAGGAGGTAATCTCACTATATTCAACCCGAGACACAAAACAAAAAAATATAACACAAAATATAAAATATTATTTTATTATGTAAAATATAAAATATATTGATGAGAAAGCTCTTTGGACATTTTACCGTGATGAAAAATGTGATTTATAAATGTGGAGAAATACCAAAAGTTCATTCCATTGCCCAGACTGGTTGATCCATCAAGAACATCACCAACATCAAGAGTAATGAACGCAATAAAGCCCTTGGGCAGAGAAGCCCAATTTCAAGAAGTCAAAATAGCTGCAGGCAAATTGAAAGTGGGAGGGAGTTAGAAATGCCAAATTTAAGAAAAGTTAATGACTTATAATTTTATTATATTCAAATGATGATCACAGAAGGAAAAACGATCCATGGTGTGAAATAGATTTGCCACCAAGCAAAAATATCCACAAAAGGACCAACTACTTCGGTGTTGCTGTAGAGTTGCTGCCTTACAGCGAATGCAGCACCGGAGACCCGGGTTCCATCCCGACTACGGGTGCTGTCTGTACGGAGTTTGTACGTTCTCACCATGACCTGCGTGGGTTTTCTCCGAGATCTTTGGTTTCTTCCCACACTCCAAAGACGTACAGGTATGTAGGTTAATTGGCTTGGTAAATGTAAAATTTGTCCCCAGTGGGTGTAGGTTAGTGTTAATGTGTGGGGATCCTATACCCAATAGGGACAATTTTTATTACATTTACAAAACCAAGATTGAAATAGATTCCAAAGAGTTAAGCTGATAGTTCCTGATATCTTAATGAGTGTTGAAATATAGATGACATTAATGCATTAAAAAACTTCAAAACTCTAACTTGGATAACCCAATTAGGAAATATACCTTCCAGTCTTTATGCATTTTGGATATTTAATTACAATTTACCATCTTGAATGAGATTATAAAATAGAGCAAAGGGGTTTGAAATGCAGGCTCAAATATTACATCAGAGCAGAGGATGATTAAAGGGCCTGTCCCACTGAGACGATCTTTTTGGCGACTGCCGGCCACTGTCAAAGTCGTAGCAGATCGCCGAACTTTTCTTTTACCCGACGACAATGACCACGACAATGACCACGACAATGACCACGACAATGCCGAGTCAGGTCGAGATTACACCGTCTTCGGAAACATCGCAAAATTCCCACGCTGTCAATGCTTCTCCGGCATCCTGGTTTTCGCTGAAATCACTGACAAGTCAGTAAGTACTTGAGAGTTTTGAACTATAACATCTTGCCTGGGTTACTTGAAAACCAAGCTTCACTGTAACAAGGAATAAACTGGA
The DNA here is from genome assembly GCF_053455715.1 of Rhinoraja longicauda. Lineage (NCBI taxonomy): Eukaryota > Metazoa > Chordata > Chondrichthyes > Rajiformes > Arhynchobatidae > Rhinoraja > Rhinoraja longicauda. The sequence continues at coordinate 76,850,124 of NC_135959.1, read as the reverse complement.
TTGACTTCCAGTTTACTAATAGCTGTATTAAAAAAAAAAAATTAAAAAGTGGTTCAGTGGATTTTTGTGAAAGGTGTGTGGGCATTCTTTGAAAATGTACGGGAGATGCATATCTGGTTTCTGGGTTGCATATCTGGGTTTGGAGCCCACTTTAAATGTAATGGCTGAGGCCAAAAACATCATGAAAATTCCCACGCTTACCTGACCGTCAAACTGTTGCCTCCAATCTACCTGTCAAATGTCCTGACGGTAAATAAATTGGTTAAACACAAGCATTTTATGGTATTTTGAAATTACTTTACTTATTTTAATATTACGTGCTTCTAAATGTATCTTAAGAGAACCTATCAAACCTGGGGACAGCATGCGACAACAGCGCCCGCAATAAGCAACGATACCTGGCGACAAGCCAGCTGTCGCCGAGAGATTTCAAACCGTTTGATTTCTCAGCGACACGCCAAGATCCACTACGATCTTTGGAAGAATCCTCACGATCATGCCCACGACACCCCGGCGAATGTTCGGCGACAGCCTAGTCGCCATCAGTCGCCTTAAGATCGCCTAAGTGGGACAGGCCCTTAAGAGTCGGATGAATTAGCTTTAATAAATTTGCTTTGCCAAGCTAATATTTATTGCCCTCCATCGTTCCCATTGAAAGATCATGGTGAAGCTTCTTAACGTTTGGCACTCTGTGTTAGGACTCTCAACAACGTCCTCAGGAAGTGAATGTTTTTCCAATTATGACCAACAAAAAGGGTTTTGTTTGAGGCTAAGAATTACAAAAAAGAAGTTTTATTTGAAGTGACTGTCGACTGCCAAATAACAAGTGCTCAATATATTTATACTGCTTTGTGGAATCAGTGACGCTCTGAGGTTTCATGTTCAACCAGATAAGGGTTTGTTAGCAGCAGGGTGGGCTTGGACTGCCAAACTTTCAGTTCTACTATTGGGCAGCAAATATTAAAAGTATTTCTTATTGGATGGAAAGAAATGTGTTACCCACTGTACCTGACTGGCTAATTCTAGAGAGAGACTCTTGTACGAACACCTCATTATTTGCCTTATTATGTTCAGGTCTGCCATATCCAGAGCCTATTACCAAACACACTTCTAACCCAGACAAGCAATTCAGACAATCCTTTGATATCTGTAAATTCTCAATACTCGCTCCTATTGTAAGGAACACCTTCGACAGATGCTTCATTCAGTGCTTGGCTCAATCATGGGGTCTGTTCATTTAAAGACACGTTTATAAATGGTTTGTTTGCATCTTTTGCACAGATTGTTCAGAAATTCAATATCTCTAGGTCACACTTCTTTAGGTATATGCAAATCCGTAGCTTCATATCTTCTAATATCACTCAATTCCCTTCACAGCCCTCAGACACACTCCTAGACTCAATCAATGACATCACATCATTCAGAAAGGGAAAGATAGGCAACATATATTCTTTATTAACGAGAGAAAACATGACGTCTTAAAAGAGCAGTGGGAAGGGGATCTGGATATGAACATTTCAGACTCCATCTGGTCAAAGATGATTGGGGGTATATACACATCTTCAATATGCATGAAGCATACTGTTATGCAGTTTAAGATTTTCCACCGACTGCACTGGACTAAAGCTAAGTTAGCCCAATTCACACCCAATATAGACTCCATGTGTGACCGCTGCAGGCAGAACCAAGCTACTTTCATTCGTATGTTTTGGGATTGTCCTAAGTTATCTAATTTTTGGCAATTAATATTCGATATGCTCTCCCAAACTACTAATGAATCCTTAGAACCATCAGCTTCCCTTGCTTTATTTGGTGTGGTAACACAAAATCTTGCATTAAATAATAATAAACTAAATCTTTTGTCTTTTGCCACACTGGTGACCAGACGACAAATCTTGATCAGATTTAAGGTATTTATTAATAAAATGCTGGAGTAACTCAGCAGGTCGGGCAGCATCTCAGGAGAGAAGGAATGCGTGATGTTGTGGGTCGAGACCCTTCTTCAGACTGAAGAAGGGTCTCGACCCGAAACGTCACCCATTCTTTCTCTCCTGAGATGCTGCCCGACCTGCTGAGTTACTCCAGCATTTTGTGAATAAATACCTTCGATTTTTACCAGCATCTGCAGTCATTGTCTTGTATAATCTTGATCAGATGGAAAGATTGTAACCCTCCTACATTTGCACAGTGGATTAGGGATATGTTGTATTTTATTAAAAATTGGAGAAGATTAGGTGTACTGTTAGGGAATCAGCTGACAAGTTTACATTGATATGGCAACCTTTTCTTAGTTGTATTGATGCTTTAGGCTCTGATAATTTTATGGTTGAGTAGTGTTTGATATGTGTGTGTGTAATTAAGAGTGGAATTGAAGTATTAGAATAGTCCCTGATATGTCTTAACATTCCAATTTTTCTGCTTCCCACTTCTCTGTTTTTATGCGTGTTAGTGCCCTAGATAATATGGTGTACTGCTTTAAACCTCTAACAATTCATCTTTTTTTAAAAACGATTTATTTATTTATTTATTGATAAAAAAAAATTTAAATAAAAAAATGTACTTTGTCTTTTCTTAAAATGCTTATGTTTATGTTTACTTATTTACTTATTTTCCTTGCATATCTTAAGGTGTATAGCCACTGAATGGTATTGTGGGTGGTGGGTGGTGGGTGGGGGGGATATCTATCAGCACTAATGTGTTCGTACATTGAATTGTCAAAGCTGTATTAATAAAAAATCAGAAATAGACTTTGTTAAAAAAAAACTTCGAAACTCTAACTTGGATAACCCAATTAGGAAATATACCTTCCAGTCTTTATGCATTTTGGATATTTAATTACAATTTACCATCTGCAATGAGATTATAAAATAGAGCAAAGGGGTTTGAAATGCAGTCTCAAATATTACATCAGAGGATGATTAAGAGTCTGATGATTTAGCTTTAATAAATTTGCTTTGCCAAGCCAATATTTATTGCCCTCCATCGTTCCCATTGAAAGATCATGGTGAAGCCTCTTAACGTTTGGCACTCTGTGTTAGGACTCTCAACAACGTCCTCAGGAAGTGGATTTTTTTCCAATTTTGACCAACAAAAAAGGGTTTTGTTTGAGGCTAAGAATTACAAAAAAGACATTTTAATTGAAGTGACTGTCGACTGCCAAATAACAAGTGCTCAATATATTTATACTGCTTTGTGGAATCTGTGACTCTCTGAGGTTTCATGTTCAACCAGATAAGGATTTGTTAGCCCTACGGTTATAATACCGGCACTGTTGTCTTCAAAGCCTTTTGGTGTTTTGCTATGCCACAGTGGAAGCTTTCTCTCTTTTGTGCAGATTGTATTGAGTTGCATTCCATGGACTTGTGCACATTAACAAAGCTGAAATTACAACTGAGAAATTGCAGCAAGTTCCACTACTGGAGGTATTTTCTTTGAGATAAGATGTTGAACCGGTACCTAGTTCTCAATAAGGGTCTCAACCCAAAACATTACCCATTCCTTCTATCCAGAGATGCTGCCTGTCCCGCTGAGTTACTCCAGCATTTTATGTCTATCTTTGGTGTAAACCAGCATCTGCAGTTCCTTTCTACACACCTCAGGTTTACATAAAGATTCTAGTGTTTTATTTTGAGGTAGGGCAGAATACTCTAGCCGCTGGTTGATGTTTCTCCTCACCCAACATTATTCAACAGCTAACCAGGTCATTGTCAAATTCCATATTGAATGCTGTAATCCATGTATAAAAATGATACTAACCAATTCCAGTCAAGACCAGTATCATTGTCTCACAAAGGCAGATTCAATCTACATTGTCTTCAATATGCCAGATGTTGTCCAATGAAGGACAAGGGTACGTGAAGATCAAAACCTCTTGCCTGACATGAACACATGGTCTACTGAGTAGGGGTGATCTTTGTCCTGCTCGATACTATTGAACCCTACACTAGCCATGGTTGGTTTCTCAAGATACTGGAAAAGTTGTACAGGGCCCTAGTGAGACCGTACCTGGAGTACTGTGTGCAGTTTTGGTCTCCAAATTTGAGGAAGGATATTCTTGCTATTGAGGGCGTGCAGCGTAGGTTTACTAGGTTAATTCCCGGAATGGCGGGACTGTCATATGTTGAAAGACTGGAGCGACTAGGCTTGTATACACTGGAATTTAGAAGGATGAGAGGAGATCTTATCGAAACGTATAAGATTATTAAGGGGTTGGACACGTTAGAGGCAGGAAACATGTTCCCAATGTTGGGGGAGTCCAGAACAAGGGGCCACAGTTTAAGAATAAGGCCATTTAGAACTGAGATGAGGAAAAAACTTTTTCAGTCAGAGAGTTGTGAATCTGTGGAATTCTCTGCCTCAGAAGGCAGTGGAGACCAATTCTCTGAATGCATTCAAGAGAGAGCTAGATAGAGCTCTTAATGATAGCGGAGTCAGGGGGTATGGGGAGAAGGCAGGAACAGGGTACTGATTGAGAATGATCAGCCATGATCACATTGAATGGCGGTGCTGGCTCGAAGGGCCGAATGGCCTCCTCCTGCACCTATTGTCTATTGTCTATTGTCTAAAAGGACGTGCAATGCTGTCTCGGCAGAATCTTCCAAACTCCCTGGAAGGAGAAGCAAATCAATCTCTGTGCCCTCTCTCAAACCACCATCTCCAGCATTGAGGCTCCAATTACATCAGATTCCTGAAATAGGCATTTTATTCAGTCATGGGAGAGGATTACAAAGTTGATGGTGAGAATGATTCAAGGGTCTGCTCTCAGCTTTCCTGAAGGACTGCATCATCCCCACTATTTCATGGGAACCCACCGCCCAAAGGGGAGAAGAATTCAGATCATACTGAGAAGCTCAGGGTGACATATTAGGAAAACACAGTAACCTTGACTAAACCACAGAAGTAATGCAATACCTTATAAACCACCCCAACGTTCATCCCATAATCATCTCCACACCCATCGGTGGAAGTGTTCGCGATTCCCACATTGGTTTAGTTTAGTTTAGAGACACAGCACGGAAACAGGCCCTTCGGCCCACCAAGTCCTCACCGACCAGCGATCCACGCACACTTACACTATCCTACACAAACTAAGGACAATTTGCATTTATACCAAGCCAATTAATCTACAAACCTGTAAGTGTTTGGAGTGTGGGAGGAAACCGAAGATCTCGGAGAAAACCTACGCAGGTCACGGGGAGAATGCACAAACTCCGTACAGACAGCACCCGTAGTCGGGATGGAACCCGGGTCTCTATCGCTGTAAGGCAGAAACTACATCCATTAGATTGTGCACGTCGGGTTGATTGCATTAGTCGAAACAGGGTAGACCACGTGAAGGTTGCAATCTCCCACATCACAAGCAATGGCCGACCCTGAACAGGATCCCCACCCTCCATACAAGAACAGCCCACCACCTGCACAAGTGGAGGATGGCAGACACACAGCCCTGCTTGTGACTGCGGATATCCAGACCAGACCAGCCCACACATCCCTCGTGAATGACGGCTCACTGAGGCTTTTCCCTGGTGGCATCAAGGCCATCCACCCAGCAACTGATGCTGCCCTGGCCTGGATGTCTACCCTTGACCTACAACTTTAGGCTGTGCACGCCATACGCAAGAAGAAGAAGAAGAAGGCAGAAACTCTACTGCTGTGCCACCGTGCCACCCTAAACTGCACTTGACCTTGCCATCAGGTCCGCTCATGTGATTCACTATGTGAAACCCTATTTATTCACAAAATGCTGGAGTAACTCAGCAGGTCAGGCAGCATCTCGGGAGAGAAGGAATGGGTGACGTTTCGGGTCAAGACCCTTCTTTAGACTGATGTCAGGGGGGGCGGGACAAAGGAAGGATATAGGCGGAGACAGGAAGATAGAGGGAGATCTGGGAAGGGGGAGGGGAAGAGAGGGACAGAGGAACTATCTAAAGTTGGAGAAGTAGATGTTCATACCACTGGGCTGCAAGCTGCCCAGGCGAAATGCGAGGTGCTGTTCCTCCAATTCCCGGTGGGCCTCATTATGGCACTGGAGGAGGCTCATGACAGAAAGGTCAGACTGGGAATGGGAGGGGGAGTTGAAGTGCTCGGCCACCGGGAGACCAGTTTGGCCAACGCGGACCGAGCGCAGGTGTTGAGCGAAGCGATCGCCCAGAAAATCACCCTGAGTGATATCTCAGACTACTTGTTACATGCCTTCCATAAAGTTAGTTTCATTAACCTATGAACACACAAACTCACAATGGAAGGAAGTTATCGTGGATCAGGAGGGACTGTTTAAATTGGAAAATTAAGGAAATGATTGGAAAACACATTGAGAGGCTGGGAAAGTTAACGTGATGTTATAAATATGGGCTGTTTGTGAAAGCTAGGGCAGCATAGTGGTAGAGTTGCTGCCTTACTGTGCCATTGCCACAGACAGCTGTGGAGGCCAAGTCAACCGATAATATTAAGCAGGAGATTGGCAGATTCTTGATTATTACGGGTATCAGACGTTATGGGGTGAAGGCAGGAGACCATGGTTGAGAGGTAAAGATAATGTAGGAGCCATTTTGCGTTTATTAGTTATTTTATTATATTATATTATTTTGTATCCTTTTGGACACTAAGAGGTTAATACTATGCTAGAAAGCATCCAGCTCTGACGTATTTTATTCAGTTCACACAAAGAAGCGCTGATAGAAGTTCAGCCAAAGGAAACTGCCGATGTACATTGGCTAAAGAGCCTACTGATAGAAGATCAGCAGCAAGTGTCTGCTGGAGATAAGATCTGGCAGTTCGTATAAGTCACGTAGAGTATGGTAGGACATTAGATTTTTACCAAGCTAATCAATAATGTCGATCACAAGAGATATGCCAATACGTTATATTGCAACCTCAAATAAACAACTAACTTCAACTGAAACGTTGTGGAGATCTCTGTTGTTGATTGTTTGCGTTTAGGAAAATATCATTCCAACTATCCTGTGTCAACGGCAGCTGTAAAGCTTGATAAGAAAGAAGGGAAGCTGGCTGAGATAGATAGATCAGTCATGATTGAATGGTGGAGTAGACCTGATGGACTGAATGGGATAATTCTGTTCCTATAACTTCTGAAGTAGGAAAGATATTGTCAAGCATGAAAGGGTTCAGAAAAGATTTACGAGGATGTTGCCAGGTCAAGAGGGTGTGAGCTATAGGGAGAGGTTGAGTAGGCTGGGTCTCTATTCCATGGAGCGCAGGAGGATGAGGGGTGATCTTATAGAGGTGTACAAAATCATGAGAGGAATAGATCGGGTAGATGCACAGAGTCTCTTGCCCAGAGTATGGGAATCGAGGACCAGAGGACATAGGTTCAAGGTGAAGGGGAAAAGATTTAATAGGAATCCACTGGGTAACGTTTTCACACAGAGAATGGTGGGTGTATGGAACAAGCTGCCAGAGGAGGTAGTTGAGGCTGGGACTATCCCATCATTTATGAAACAGTTGGACATGTACATGGATAGGTACATGGACAAAGCGCAGGCAAGTGGGACTAATGTAGCTGGGACATTGTTGGCCGGTGTGGGCGAGTTGGGCCGAAGGGCCTGTTTCCACACTGTATCTCACTCTTAGTCCAAAACTATGTTGATATTCTCTTGGGAATAGAAGGTGCCTTGCCTACTAGAACTGATTTATCAATAATATTAGTCCCACAATATGTGATTGTTTCTTAATACACTGGTCACAAAAACTCCTCACCAATATCTCCCATATTCCACAAACATTCTTAACAAAAGAAGACTCAAAATGCTGGCGTAGCTCATCAGGTCAGAACACCTCTTCAGTCTGACTATTGACACAAAATGCTGGAGTAACTCAGCGGGTTAGACAGCAACGAATTTAGTTTAGATTAGAGATACAGCGCAGAAACAGGCCCTTCGGCCCACCAAATCCACACCGTCCAGCGATCCCCGCACATTAACACTATCCTACACACACTAAGGACAATTTTACATGTGCACCAAGCCAACTAACCTACAAACCTGTATGTCTTTGGAGTGTGGGAGAAAACCAAAGTTCTCGGAGAAAACGCATGCAGGTCACGGGAAGAACGTACAAACTCCATACAGACAGCACCTGTAGTCAGGATCGAACCCGGGTCTCTGGAGCTGTAAGGCAGCAACTCTACCGCTGTGCCGCCGTGCCGCCTGGAGAAAAGGAATAGGTCCCATTTTGGGTCATACTGCCAAGGCAACAAGGTTGGCACAGCATTTCCTCAACAACTCAGGATGTTTCCCTCTGCAGTCACAGAGCTATATTTTCTTTGGGCCACATTTTTCTTTGCCTGAAGTATCCGAGTAGCTCAACTCCAGGAGGCAAATTGAGAAATATTACAACCAACATTCAAATATACTGGCACTCTTCAGACTGACGTTTGGACTCGGAACACTTCTTCAGGAAGGGTGGGGGGGAGGGAGGAAAGCTGGAACATCATTGTAAAATGCCAAATGCAGCTGACCACAGAGAAATAGCAGTCTGTGCCCTGGCCTTTCATTTCGTTCTTTTTACGCAGTTCTGCATGCACACCACAGAAATTATTGTAATTGCTGAAGGCACCAAAGAATCACAAAGCTGCCGTCTGCATACACCATAAGTTTCACCCACAGTTGTGAAAAATAGCAGCAGGATCTTGATCGGTTGGTCAAGTGGGCTGAGGAATGGTTGATGGAATTTAATGCAGAAAAATGTGAGGAGTTGCATTTTGGGAAGTCAAACATGGGCAAGACCTACACAGTGAATGGTAGGGCTCTAGAGTGGGGTAGGGCTCTGGGGAGTGTTGTAGAGCAGAGGGATCTAGGAGTGCACATGCACAGCTCCCTGAAGGTGGAGTTGCAGGTCGGTAGATCGGATAGATCGGTAGGTCAAAAAGGCTTTTGGCACATTAGCCTTCATCAAGCAGAGTATTGAGGGAGTACAGGGAAGGTTCACCAGATTGATCCCTGGGATGGCAGGACTTTCATATGAAGAAAGACTGGATAGACTAGGCTTGTACTCGCTGGAATTTAGAAGACTGAGGGGGAATCTTATTGAAACATATAAAATTCTTAAGGGGTTGGAGAGGCTAGATGCGGGAAGATTGTTCCCGATGTTGGGGAAGTCCAGAACCAGGGGTCACAGCTTAAGGATAAGGGGGAAGTCTTTTAGGACCGAGATGAGAAAACATTTCTTCACACAGAGAGTGGTGAGTCTGTGGAATTCTCTGCACAGAAGGTAGTTGAGGCCAGTTCATTGGCTATATTTAAGAGAGAGTTAGATGTGGCCCTTGTGGCTAAAGGGATCAGGGGGTATGGAGAGAAGGCAGGTACAGGCTGCTGAGCTGGATGATCAGCCATGATCATATTGAATGGCGGTGCAGGCTCGAAGGGCCGAATGGCCTACTCCTGCACCTATTTTCTATGTTTCTATGTTTCTATAGAAGTTGGGAGGTCATGTTGCAGTTGTGTAAGACATTGGTGAGGCCGCACTTAGACTATTGTGGTCAGTTCTGGGCATCGTGTTATAGGAAAGATGTTGTCAAGCTGGAAGAGGGTGCAGAGAAGATTTACGAGGATGTTGCCAGGAGTGGAGGGTGTGAGCTATAGGGAGAGGTTGTGTAAGCTGGGACTCTATTCCATAGAGCGCAGGAGGACGAGGGGTGTATAATATCATGATAGAAGTGTAGGAAGGAACTGCAGATGCTAGTTTAAACCGAAGATTGACACAAAAAGCTGGAGTAACTCAGTGGGACAGACAGCATCTCTGGAGAGGAGGAATGGGTGACATTTCGGGTCAAGACCCTTCATGGGTGGTGGATGTATGGACAAGCTGCCAGAGGAGGTAGTTGAGGCTGGGTCGATCCCAATGTTTAAGGAACAGTTAGACAGGTACATGGATAGGACAGGTTTGGGGGGATGTGGACCAAACGCAGGCAAGTGGGACTAGGGTAGCTGGGATATTGTTGGCCGGTGTGGGCAAGTTGGGCCGAAGGGCCTGTTTCCACACTGTACTACTCTATGACTCTATGAGTTGTTGTCAGTGGAAACTCCTTCCCAGAGCTCAAACATTAGATAACATCAAACGTTCAAAGACAATTGACAGCAATGTAAAATCTTCTAGGTATACAGCATATTCTGCAGAGGAGAATATGTGCCTGATGGGATATCTCAAATAGACAATAGACAATAGACAATAGGTGCAGGAGGAGGCCATTCGGCCCTTCGAGCCAGCACCACCATTCAATGTGATCATGGCTGATCATTCTCAATCAGTACCCCGTTCCTGCCTTCTCCCCATACCCCCTGACTCCGCTATCCTTAAGAGCTCTATCTAGCTCTCTCTTGAATGCATTCAGAGAATTGGCCTCCACTGCCTTCTGAGGCAGTGAATTCCACAGATTTACAACTTTCTGACTGAAAAAGTTTTTCCTCATCTCCATTCTAAATGGCCTACCCCTTATTCTTAAACTGTGGCCCCTGGTTCTGGACACCCCCAACATTGGGAACATGTTTCCTGCTTCTAATGTGTCCAACCCCTTAATAATCTTATATGTTTCGATAAGATCCATATAATGATAAATGATATCAGCAGGAAACTGGTTTTCCTGCAAAATGTATTGTTAATCAAGGTACTGATGGCTGAAGATACAGTAGGTCTGATCAATTTACTTGCCACACATTCCCTCAATGTTTAGTTTAGTTTAGTTTAGTTTAGAGATACAGCATGGAAACAGGCCCTTTCGGCCCACCGGGTCCGCACCGACCAGCGATCCCTGCACATTAACACTATCCTACACCCACTAGGGACAATTTTTACATTTACCAAGCCAATTAACCTACCTGTACGTCTTTGGAGTGTGGGAGGAAACCGAAGATCTCGGAGAAAATCCCACGCAGTCACGGGGAGAACGTACAAACTCCGTACAGACAGCACTAGTCAGGATCGAACCCGGGTCTCCGGCACTGCATTCGCTGTAAGGCAGCAACTCTACCGCTGCACCACCGTGCCGCCCAAAAGAATGTTGTACAGTGGCAAAGTGCAGGAGACCTCTACCAAGACGTTTGAAGGCCTTTCAGAATGAAATGGGACTGTTTGACTCTCCTGTGGCTGAAATCACTATCTCCCACACATTCTGCCTGAAGCATTTATTTAGCTGTGGCTGTTCTTCCAAGACTGGGTGCCTTTAAATTCAAAAATTGCTAAAGGAGCATTGATACCAGGCAAGGGACCGGCACCGATCATAAGTCCATGGCCCCGTGGTGAGGCTCAAATTCGATCCCGAGCAAGGCCTGTCTGTACGGAGTTTGTACGTTCTCCCCGTGACCTGCGTGGGTTTTCTCTGAGATCTTCAGTTTTCTTCCACACTCCAAAGACGTACAGATTTGTAGGTTAATTGGCTTGGGTGTGTATACTTGGTATAATTGTAAATTCTCCCTAGTGGGTGTAAGATAGTGTTAATGTGCGGGGATCGCTGGTCGGTGCGGACCCGGTGGGCCGAAGGGCCTGTTTCTGTGCTGTATCTCTAAACACTAAACTGTCATAGGTATAGAGTGAGCAGAGCAGGGGGCTGAGCACGCAGCCTTGAGGTGCTCCTCTGCTGCTGGTTTTCCAGGAAGAAGTGTTGCCATTTTGTACTGACTGTTCTACTGATGAGGAGGTTGATGATTCAGTTGCAGAGGGATGCAAAGAGATCCAGTTTCCTGAACTTGGCAAACAGTTTTCGGATGGATGATTCGTTTTCATGACCTAGCCGTTCTATCAACAAGATCAACACGTGTGTGTTTTTTATTGTCCAAGTGTGCAGTGCATAAGGAAGGTATGTAGGAAAATAAACTGCAGATGCTGGTTTAAATCGCAGGTAGACATGAAATGCTGGAGTAACTCAGTGGGTCAGGCAGCATTTCGGGAGAAAAGGAAAGGGTGACATTTCAGGTCGAGAAGGGTCTTGACCCGAAGCGTCACCCATCCCTTCTCTCCCGAGATGCTGCCTGACCCGCTGAGTTACTCCAGCATTTCTACCTGGGAAATGCATAACACTGGGCACTTCACAAGGGTATTATCAAACAAAATAAAATTAGCTGGCCGGAAGGCACATTTTAGCCTGAACATGTCAAAGATTCAATATACATACAATTTATTTCTTTCATAATAGTAATGAAGTATATTTGAATGTAAACATCTCTCCCATTTTGACATATTTCTCCAGACTTTTGTCACTGGATTTTAACTTGTCCTTTGACTGCTGCAATAAATGGATACCATTAGTCATAGAGTCATAGAGTGATACAGTGTGGAAACAGGCCCTTCATAGGGTCACAGAGTGATACAGTGTGGAAACAGGCCCTTCACCCCAACCTGCCCACACCAGCCAACATGTCCCAGCTACCCTAGTCCCACTTGCCTGCACTTGGTCCATATCCCTCCAAACCTGCCCTATCCATGTCCAACTGTGTCTTAAATGATGGGATAGTCCCAGCCTCAACTACCTCCTCTGGCAGCTTGTTCCATACACCCACCACCCTCTGTGTGAAAAAGTTACCACTCAGATTCCTATTAAATCTTTTCCCCTTCACCTTGAATCTATATCCACTGGTCCTCGATTCCCCTACTCTGGGCAAGAGACTCTGTGCATCTACCCGATCTATTCCTCTCATGATTTTGTACACCTCTATGAGATCTCCCCTCATCCTCCTGCGCTCCATGGAATAGAGACCCAGCCTACTCAACCTCTCCTTATAGCTCACACCCACTAGTCCTGGCAACATCCTCGTAAAAGGAGGCCAACGTCCACCATTGTGGCCCAAAATGCGATGATTAGTTGAACTGTACCCTATGCCAGTTGGCAAAAATGGCTCTACATGGCCTGATCAGTTATTTACGTTACTGTGACATTATGTTTTTACAGTCATGGTTCGTCCCTGTCTTTGTTTGCTTTCTGCACGTGTAGGAAGAAGAATCCTTTGGTTCCAGGTTTATAGTTATTATTATCACATGTTACAATCATCATAAACATAATCATGCTTTATTAGCCAAGTGTGTTTTGCAACATACGAGGAATGTCATTTGCCGTACAGTCATAACAATAAAAAGCAACAGGACACACAAAATACATTTTAACATGAACATTCACCACAGTGACTCCTCCACATTCCTCACTGTGATGGAAGGCGAGGAAAAGTTCAATCTCTTCCCTTCTTTGTTCGCCCGCGGTCGGGGGCCTCTAACCTTCCGTTGATGGGATGATTTGACTCCCGTAGCCAGTGCGAGCCTTCCTCGTCGGGGCGATCAAGCTCCTGCATCGGGGGGAATCTCAGCTCCCCTGCGCCGAGCGATCTACCCCGGGTCAGGGCTTGTCGACCGTCGTGCGGCTTTTGGAGCTTCCCGACATCGGTCTCAACCCGAGACTGCCAGCTCCGCAAAGTTGAAAAGTTTTATTTTTCATGCTATCGAAACAGATCAGAGATACTAAACCTAGATACAATCAAGTCAAACTCAAGTACAATAGATAAAGGAGAGAAGATGGGGAGGGCAGGATATAGTGCATTGTAGTGGATTGTAGTGCATCAGTTCCATAGACTGAGTTCAATGTCTTCAATGGGGTCTAGGTTAATTGAACAGTATCCTAGAAAGGAAAACTCATGCTGTATTCAGCAAAACCTTCACAAAACTCAAGAAGTAGCCATTGCCAAGCAAGAATATTATTTTTTGCGGCAAGCATCTATTACATTTTTGATATTTTTATTTCATCACTGTGGGCAATTTTGCTGTACCACAGCGAAACTATGTACAAAACTAAACAGCAATCAACTGAAAATACAGTAAATCTAGTCATCATCTTTTCCATGATTTTGGGTTTAAGTATTTGGTTTTGGCTCTGTTGAAAATCCAAAGTTACAGATCCTGTTGAGAGAGTAATTAAATTTAGCACTTGGCATAGACACTAGTTAAAGGATGCTTAGAGAAACCTATCCAAACAAACCATTTATAAAAAGCAAACCGTTTAATAATAGTTACCACTAGACCAAGTGGACCCGTTGGGCCCAAACCTCTCCTGCATTGGTGTAGCACCCTCTCTTTCCCCTCTCTCCCCTTCCCCTCCTCCCTCCCCTCTCCCCCTCCCCCTCCCCTTCCCTCCCCCCTCCTCCTCCCCCCCTCCCCCTCCCCATCCTTCCCCCTCCCTCCCTCCACCTCCTCCCTCCACCCCCCTCCCTCTCTCCCCTTCCCCTCCCCCCACTGCATCCCCCTAAAATTGTCACGCTATCATGTACCGTTTTGTCTGTAGTTCAGGAACAAACAAACAAACAAACAAACGAGAGTTTTAGTATATAGATGCCAGCTTCTTTCAGATGGTTGTAATATTGCCTTTGTATCAAATCCAGATCTTCAGCATACATGAATGGTATTTGAGTGAACTGCTTTTCAATCTAAAACATCAAAAACAGACGTTCTCTCTTTAGATGGATGTATATATTATGCTCTGAGAAGAGGGCCAGAGATGCACTCTATGTTCTGGCCAGCTGTCCACCCACTGGCTCATACCACTAGAAACGTACTAGATTCAACGTCATCTTGTTGAGTCTCATTGTCTGTAACTCGTTTTCACCTAGCCCACAGCTAACAATGGCCTGTTCCCTTTATCATCGTTACTTTTTTACACATCTTTCATTCATTTGTTCTATATGCCTCGATATCACCATCTATATCTCTCGTTTCCCTTTCCCCTGACTCTCAGTCTGAAGTTGGGTCTTGATGTAAAATGTCACCTATTCCTTCTCTCCAGAGATGCTGCCTGTCCCGCTGAGTTACTCCAGCTTTTTGTGCCTATCCTAGGTTTAAACCAGCATTTGTAGTTCTTTCCTACACACTAAAATTGAAGTCTCTTGTTGGGGGTCATGGGATATTTAGCAAAGATATAAATAAATACCTGCAGTGTTTGGGCAGCTTGCATTTTAATTAACACAAAAAAAGCTGGAGTAATTCAGCGGAACAGACAGCATCTCTGGAGAGAAGGAATGGGTAACATTTTGGGTCAAGACCGACAGACTCTTAGTTAGAAGAAGGGTCTCAACCTGAAATGTCACCCATTCCTTCTTTCCAGTGATGCTGCCTGTCCCGCTGAGTTGCTCCAGCATTTTGTGTCTATCTTTGGTGAAATATAGATGGGGCACGTTCCTCCCTACTCATTTTAATTAATAGATAGCTCTTTCATGGTCAGGCAAGTGGTTTTCTTTGCTGATTCAATACATTTTGTCCTAAAATTCTAAGAAATATAGATGGGGCACGTCAGCCATGATATAAATCGTGAAGCTGATGCTAAGACCTGAATGATCAACTTCTACTCGGAAGTTCACACAACCTAATTGATGGTCATGTTTTTTAGTTTAGTTTAGAGATACAGAACAGTAACAGGCCTTTCTGCCCACCGAGTCCGCACCGACCAGCGATCCCCGCACACTAACACTATCCTGCACACACTAGGGACAATTTACATTTATACCAAGCCAATTAACCTACAAATCTGTACGTCTTTGGAGTGTGGGAGGAAAGTGAAGACATTGGAGAAAACCCACGCAGGTCACGGGGAGAACTTACAAACTCCGTAGTCGGGATGCATGGGTTTTCTCCGAGATAGACAATAGACAATAGACAATAGGTGCAGGAGCAGGCCATTCAGCCCTTCGAGCCAGCACCGCCATTCAATGCGATCATGGCTGATCACTCTCAATCAGTACCCCGTTCCTGCCTTCTCCCCATACGTACAGCTTTGTAGGTTAATTGGCTTGGGTTTGTATACTTGGTATAAGTGTAAATTGTCCCTAGTGTGTGTAGGCTTGTGTTAATGTGCGGGTCTCGATGGGCCAAAGGGCCTGATTCCGCTCTGTCTCTCTAAACTAAACTGAACTAAATGCTGGTACAAATATCAACTGTTCCATTTCCTTAAGAATCAATTTAAAGTTCATTCAGAAAGATAAACCCAATGCTAATTGCAAATGGCTTATAAAGATTTGTATCAAATGGGCTCTGTATTTCTTCAGCCTTTCAATCTGCACCTTGAAATACAGAGCATTGACAGGGTGAATTGGGAAGGTGATACTGAAAAAAATCACTTGTCAGGCTGGCTTCTTATCACTTAGGTTTTCCTGCCTCCTAGCCTCAGCCAATTTAGTACTTTAACTACTGATGTGAGCTACTGATCTCGTGATAGAACAAGCACAATAATTATATCTGAACCAAAGTCAGGCATTAGACTGCCAAAATGTGATTCCGTCAGTCTCATGCCTTGTTTTAAGCTGCTGCACAACATGGCATTTTAACACAGAACTGAAATTCTCAAATGGTTGCATTCATGGTACATTGTGGAGTGAATAGTTTTATAAATTAGGCTATTAAGTAAAAAACAATTTGTAGGAATGGCATTTTAATAACAAATAGCTGATTAATTGCAGTAGTTTATATATAGGAAAAAAAGCTACAGATGCTGGTTCAAATCGAAGGTAGACACAAAATGCTGGAGTAACTCAGCGGGTCAGGCAGCATCTCAGGAGAGAAGGAATGGGTGACATTTCGGGTCGAGACCCTTCTTCAGAGTCTGACACTGAGTTACTCCAGTATTTTCTGTCGCTCTGAAGGCGACATTTATATCAAGAGTCAAGAGTGTTTGATTGTCATGTGTCCCAGATAGAACAATGACATTCTAACCTGCAGCAACACAACACGACATGTAAACATAGTACACTGTAAATAATAATAATAATAATAATAATAATAATAATAATAATAATAATAATAATAATAATAATAATAATAATAATAATAATAATAATAATAATAATAATAATAATAATAATAATAATAATAATAATAATAATAATAATAATAATAATAATAATAATAATAATAATAATAATAATAATAATAATAATAATAATAATAGTCTATTGTAGTTCACAGCCTATTTGAGGTTGTGGTGTTTAATAGCCTGATGGCTGTGGGGAAGAAGTTGTTCCTGAACCTGGACGTTGCAGTTTTCAGGTTCCTGTACCTTCTTCCCGATGGCGGGGGTGAGGTGAGTGTGTGGCCAGGGTGGTGTGGGTCAGTGAGAGTGTGGCCAGGGTGGTGTGGGTCAGTGAGAGTGTGGGTCAGTGAGAGTGTGGCCAGGGTGGTGTGGGTCAGTGAGAGTGTGGCCAGGGTGGTGTGGGTCAGTGAGAGTGTGGCCAGGGTGGTGTGGGTCAGTGAGAGTGTGGGTCAGTGAGAGTGTGGCCAGGGTGGTGTGGGTCAGTGAGAGTGTGGGTCAGTGAGAGTGTGGCCAGGGTGGTGTGGGTCAGTGAGTGTGTGGCGTGGGTCTCTGATGATGCTGGCTGCCTTTTTGAGGCAGTGACTCCGGTAAATCCCTTCGATGGTGGGGAGGACAGAGCCCGTGATGGACTGGGCAGTGTTCACAACTTGTATGTGTACACCAGCATTTGGAAGTTCAGTTGCATGTCACACACCTTCATCCCTTCGAAATATATCTCACTTTATCCTTATTGCCAGTTCAACATCACAGAGCCTCCAACCCAAATAGTATGATTGGAGCACTTTCACTCTGCACAGCTCCATACAGTATCTGAACTGGTGGCTGTATGTACTGGGTCAAGCAATGGGGTTTCTTTTTGGCTACTTGATTGCTGAGCATTAGAAGTCTGTTCTCTTGAAGGTTTCTTAAACAGAAAGATCAAAGCCATGGCCAAGTTGATGATGTAATGTATTGGGGGTCTTCTCTGTGGATTGTCACCTTGTGGTGGTGGAGAAGCTTGTGTGGTCCTGAGATCCTGAGAGTGATGCCGTCTGGAGCTACGCTCCTGGTAGGGTCACCCATGGCGGTAAGGTCGAGGGGGAGGTCCCTGACAAAGAGCAATCCAACCAAGACCTCAACGGTGGAACAGGCGGAGGGAGGATGATGGCTGACTTTAGTGGAGCGTCACAACGGCTGGGAAGGCGGATGGATGAAGGCTGCGGCAGAAAAGTGTCCCCGGTCGTCTTGGACTCCACGCCACTGGATCCTGACCCAGATTGGTCAAGGACCGTGTGGTGGCTGTCTGTGCACCAGTCTCCCCACGTTAAACAAAGTCACGCACAGGCGTCCGACCCTATGGAGAGGACAGTCACACTCGCTTCCAGTGACCGCTGATGATGATGGATGGGAGGTAAATTAGAACAGGAAATGAGAAGAAGTGAAAGGAAAATAAGAGAAGAGTTCAATAATCCACCATCTCAGCTGAGCAAAGATGTGTGTCATCTGTATCAGCAATGGGTGACACTCTCCTGGTGAATTGAGATATTGAGCATGGTTAAATCTGCTGCTGCAGGCACTGATAATATGCATGCTTGCCTGTTAGAGAGCTGGAAATGTTAAGTGAGTGTTTTACGATATGTCTGAGTGATATGCTTGCCAGTATTAAATAGCTGTGAGAATCTTTAAGATGTGATATGGAAATACAAGTGATGATCGGTCGGTCAGTGAGCATCTGCTGATGCATTTAAAAAGTAGGTAGGAGAATTAGTACTTTAGTTTAGAGATACAGCACAGAAACAGGCCCTTCAGCCCACCGGGTCCGTGCCAACCAGCGATCCCCGCACATTAACACTATCCTACACCCACTAGGGACAATTTTTACATTTACCAAGCCAATTAACCTACAAACCTGCACGTCTTTGGAGTGTGGGAGGAAACCGAAGATTTCGGAGAAAACCCATGCAGGTCACGGGGAGAACGTAGAAACTCTGTACAGATAGCACCCGTAGTCAGGATTGAACCCGGGTCTCCGGCGCTGCATTCGCTGTAAGGCAGCAACTCTACCGCTGCGCCACCGTGACCGCCCTGTTAGTTGGAGATTGTTGTCTGATTGTAACATGTTGATGTGAATGTAAACCACAGGTGATTGTCTGAAATTTGCAGGGCTGTTGTTTTTTGGCAGATGCCATTTGTAGATACCTGCGTAGCCTCGAGTGTAAGGTTATTAACCTGTTTTTCTACTGAATCCAGACTTTTGGTGCTTTATTTCTGGGCGTGATCTTGTCAGCTAACCACCCCTATCCTTGCTATCTGATATATCTGCATGGATTCGTGAACTCCTGGGCATAGACTTCTACTCCACTTTATCAGTCACTGCAGCAGATCTAGAAACAAGGAACTACAGATCCTGGTTTACTATGGAACCACAAAATAGTGGACTAACTGAGTGGATCAGCTGGCATCCCTGGAGAACATGGACAGGTGACGTTTCAGGTCGGGACCCTTCTGAATATAAGTTGATCTAAATCTAAATCTAAATTAAACTTAGTAACTAGGTGCAGGAGGAGGCCATTGGCCCTTCGAGCCAGCACTGCCATTCTATGATTGTGATCATAGCTGATCATCCGCAATCAATAACCCGTGCCTGCCTTCTCCCCATATCCCTTGATTCCACTAGCCCCTAGAGCTCTATCTAACTCTCTTGATTCCACTGGCCCGCATCTGAATCTGGAGATGTTAAAGCAAAAGGTGAGTGTAATGGATATCATTTTTAATAGAAACATAGAAAATAGGCGCAGGAGGAGGCCATTTGGCCCTTCGAGCCAGCACTGCCATTTGATATGATCATGGCTGATCATCCACAATCAGTACCCCGTTCCTGCTTTCTCCCCATATCCCTTGATTCTGATAGCCCGAAGAGCTAAATCGAACTCTCTCTTGAAAACATCCAGTGAATTGGCCTCCACTGCCTTCTGTGGCAGAGAATTCCACAGATTCACAAAGTATTTGTCACCTCAGTTTTAAATGGCCTCCCCTTTATTGGCCCCTGGTTCTGAAATCTTCCATGCCTTGGACCCAATCTTCTAAACCTGTGAAATTATTTTCTTCAATGCTTGGTGACCAGGAGTATGTTCCCTTTAAGAGTTGCAAACACACCTTCAACCTATGCAGTTTAACTTTAGCTGGCACTGCCCCAAAGTTGCACCCACTCTATACAGTATGTGTTAATATGATAAATACTGCAGATGACGTTGTCTGAATGGTCCAGTGGTGATAATGAGGTGAGACCACTAAAATTCAGGTGTGACTTGGCATGGGTAGCTCATGTATTGAAATCCTAACAGATGTGTTCCAGAGCGAACTAATTTATTCCCCATGATCTCATCCAGCGAATGTGCCTTGACCAGATCACTGGCAATGTGGTGCTTTTACTTGGTACCATTAGCTGAGCAACAGATCATCAGACTCAGGTTAAAGGTGCCCCCCCCCGACCACTGCGCTAATAAGACCCACAATTCCACAGGGGATACAGCAGTCCAAAGTGGCACTTGTGAAACACACGCATCTGTGTCCAGCTAACACACGCCAACATTTACTTTCAGGCAATAATGCACTTGTATCCTCAGGTTTCTCTGTTCTACAGCAACCCGAGCATACCGTTCACTGTAAAAATCCTCCATCCCAAAATACACCACCTCTCACCTATCTGAATTAAACTCCATTTGCTATTCCTCAGCCCACTTGCCAATTCTTATAACAATAAATAAATAATTCTGGTTGCCCTTTAGCTAAATTTATGTGAGGGGGTGGGGGGAAACTTTTTTCTTGTCTTTTTCTTCAACAGAGATGCAACCTTTTTCTCGGGTCGTACCTCCGTTCGAGTTGTGGCCTAGCATCAGGGAGCCGGCGGCCTCCGACTGGAATCGACCTGGAGGGCTCCAGTCGCAGAGCCCGTGGACTTACTCACCATCGCGGAGCTGGATGATTGTGGAGGCTGTGGTGGCGCTGCGTTTGCGGCTGTGACTGGACTCTGGAGGCTGAGGTCGCGGGCCCTGTGGACTGTGGCGTCGGGAGCTCGCAGGGCCCTGGTTGGCGATCGTGTTTTGGGGACTCCAGCAACAGCATCTTCCTCCGCCCAGAATCCTGGGCCTTGGGTCAGCCTGTTGCAGAACCTATCATCGTCCCGCACGGCTTAAAATTGGCCGCGGGATCTTCCATCGCCAGGTGGGAGTTTCAGAGTCGGGGGCCTCGATCGCCTCGACACAGCAGTTTTGACTGCCTGACTGCAGGTGAAGAAGCAAGGAGGAAATAAGGACTTTCTTCTTACCTTCCATCACAGTGAGGAGGGGCCTGGAGGAGAGTCACTGTGACGAATGTTTGTGTGGAATTATGTAGTTGTGTGTTTTTGGTGCGTGTGACTGCATGGTCAGCCTAATTTCATTCAAACCTGTTTTTGAATGACAAATAAAGAAACCCAATTCAATTAGTTTTGAGATGCAGTGTGGAAAGAGGCCCTTCGGCCCACTGAGTCCACGCCAACCGAAGATCACCTGTGCACTATCACTATCCTACACACTCGGGACAATTGACTGAAGCCAATTAGCCTACAAACCTGCATGGCTTGGGATTGTGGGAGGAAACCGGAGCACTGGGGATAAGTGGCATTTGGGAAACACACCAATCTCCGTCTAATTTCAGAGCACTTAAAGATTGGCTTATTGGCTCGTCTTTGACGAAGTTTCATTGTTTTGCAAATTTTGAACAGGTGATTTTGTGTTGGGAATTTGCATTTATAGATAACCTAGTACGTGGCAAACGTTTTTGTGTGTCATTGTCTGGAATGAACAACCTAGTTTCATAAATACAGTGTCACGTGGTGATAACTGCACAGCAGATACGAACATGAATGGAAAAACTGAAGAGTCTAGTTTAGTTTTGGTTCAGTTTACAGATACAGTGTGGATACAGGCCTTTCGGCCCACCGAGTCCACACCGACAAGCAATCCCCGCACATTAACATTATCCTACGCACACTTGGAACAATTTACACAGAAACAAAGCCAATTAACCTACAAACCTGTACGTCTTTGGAGTGGGGGGGACGGGGACCGAAGATTAATTCCCAGAATGGCGTGACTGTCCTATGTTGAAAGACTAGAGCGACTGGGCTTGTATACACTGGAATTTAGAAGGATGAGAGGGGATCTTATTGAAACATATAAGATTATTAAGGGATTGGACACGCTAGAGGCAGGAAACATGTTCCCAATGTTGGGGGAGTCCAGAACCAGGGGCCACAGTTTAAGAATAAGGGGTAGGCCATTTAGAACGGAGATGAGGAAGAACGTTTTCAATCAGAGAGTTGTAAATCTGTGGAATTCTCTGCCTCAGAAGTTAGTGGAGGCCAATTCTCTGGATGCTTTCAAGAGAGAGCTAGACAGGGGAGTCAGGGGGTATGGAGAGAAGGCAGGAACGGGGTACTGATTGTGGATGATCAGCCATGATCACATTCAATGCCAGTGCTGGCTCGAAGGGCCGAATGGCCTCCTCCTGCACCAATTGCCTATTGTCTATTGTCTATCTCGGAGAAAACCCATGCAGGTCACGGGGAGAACGTACAAACTCCGTACAGACAGCACCCGTAGTCGGGATGGAACCCGGGTCTCTGGCGCTGCATTCGCTGTAAGGCAGCAACTCTACCACCGTGCCTGTAATCCAATGATAATCGGCAACTTGGATAAAATATTTTGAATTTTCCGATTATAATTGTGGTTAAATCGTAGAGAGTAAAAAAATCCCCAAATTCAAATGAGCTCCTCTTTAAATATCCATCTATTGCTTTATTCTTTTAAACAAAATGCCTACCTGTCCATACTTGTCCCTTCATTTTCCTCCACAGTTTGTGGAGCAACTGTAATGAAGAGTTTAATCGGGAGAACGATCTACAGCCAGGGGCCTTCCAAATTGTAGCAAGCCACTTGTTGAGCAAATTCAGTAACATCTTGTAGACACAAAATGCTGGAGTAACTCAGCGGGACAGGCAGCATCTCTGGAGAAAAGGAATGGGTGACGTTTCAGGTCAAGACCCTTCTTCAGACTGAGAGTCAGGGGAAGGGGAAGTGATGGCGATGTAGAGAGATAGGGAACAAATGAATGAAAGATCTGCAAAAAAGTAACGATGATAAAGGAAACGGGCCATTGTTAGCTGTGTGCTAGGTGAAAACGAGCTATAGACAATGAGGCACAACAAGACTGCTTTGAAACTGGTGTGACTTGGGTGGGGGAGGGATGGAAAGACAGGGATTTTAGGGGTTACTTGAAGTTAGAGAAATCAATACTCATACAGCTGGGTGGTAAACTACCCATAGGAGCAAAATAGGAGTTGCTGTTCCTCCAATTTGCATGTGGCCCCAGGACAGAACGGTCAGTGTGGGAATGGGAGGGGGATTAATGTGTTTGGCAACCGGGAGATCAGGTACCTCTTGCAATTTTTGCTCCTGTAAAACTACTCTTGTAATTTTTCTTTCCCTCCCTCCGTGAATATCTGCGCCCTGTCATCCCGATGCATTGGCATGAAGTGCCAGCAGCTCCAATAATGTGATTTATACCTTGTTTTATAACCTGAAATAAAACCAAGAGTCACTGGGTTGGATTTTCACTCCCCGTATATTTGGGTTGAGGCTGGCTCAGTAAACCTCTGGTAATGCCAGGTGGCACCAACACCATGACTGCCTCGCCAACAGTCTGTCTGCCCTTTCTTCTGTTTTGTTATTTGAAGTTTGTGTTAAAGTATGTTTTAGTGTTCCTTGGTTTGTTTTATATGGGGGGAGGGGGGGGAATTGGGGGGAACTTTTTTCCAATCTCTTACCTCGACGGAGATGTGATTTGTCTCCGTGTCGTATCTCCGTCCCCACTGCGGCCTAACATCGAGGAGTTGGCAGCCTTTCCTGGAGACCGGCCCGGCGCTTCATGCCGCGGGCGTGGCGCGGACTTTAACATCGTGGAGCTGCGATCCTTTGTCGAGGATCGACTGTGGAGAGCTCCAACCGCGGGGCCTGTAGACTTTAACACCGTGAAGCCCGCGGTCTCTGGTAAGAAGTGGCCGACTTGGGAGCTCCATGCCGCGGAGAGAGTTTCAACCGTCCCGACGTGGGAATTCGATCATCCCGACGCGAGGGCCTCGGACATCGGACAGTCGGCAGCGGCGACTGTGGACGGTTCAACAGCCCCGACCGCGGGTGAACAAAGAGGAAGGTGATTGAACTTTATTACCTTCCATCACAGTGAGCAATGTGGAATCCACTGTGGTGGATGTTTATGTTAAATTTTATTTTATGTGGCTGTGTGTCTTGTTGCTTTTCACTTAGTATGGCTGTACGGTAACTCAAATTTCACTGTACATGTTTCATTGGTACATGTGGCAATAAATTGATCTTGAAATCTTGAAATCTTGAAATCTTGAAATCTTGAAATCTTGAAATCTTGAAATCTTGAAATCTTGAAATCTTGAAATCTTGAAATCTTGAAATCTTGAAATCTTGAAATCTTGAAATCTTGAAATCTTGAAATCTTGAAATCTTGAAATCTTGAAATCTTGAAATCTTGAAATCTTGAAATCTTGAAATCTTGAAATCTTGAAATCTTGAAATCTTGAAATCTTGAAATCTTGAAATCTTGAAATCTTGAAATCTTTCCATATGGTCCCAGTATCCTGATTCAATTCATACTTCTAATGCTGTCTGTCTTTGTAAACTCTCCCAGTGACTGTACGGGTTCTTCCTTAGATTCTCAGGTGCTCCAGTTTCCTCCCACATCTCAAAGACACAAAGTTGTTCCTTGTGTAGCTGGGTGGTGAAGTTGATGGACTTGTGAACAAGGGAATCGAGTAAGTATGTAGCAAAAGACTAAATAAAATCCACTGAGTAATAGGTTTAATTGAATTAATCTTAGAGCGAGCATAAACATCATGTGCTGCACAGCCTGTGTCTTCTATGTCATAAGACAATTTAAGAAATATGTCTCAATAATAGAATTATTCCAGAATTGACTTAATTTAAGAAATTAAGTCAATTAAGACAGGTACATGGATAGGACAGGTTTGGAGGGATATGGACCAAGCGCGGGCAGGTGGGACTAGTGTAGCTGGGACATTGTTGGCCGGTATGGGTGAGTTGGGTCGAAGGGCCTGTTTCCACACTGTATCACTCTATGACTCTAAATATATACGCAGACCTGTGAAAGTTGGCTGGGGACCAAAGAGAGTGAGAATGGGAAGTGATACAAAAAAGTTGTTTAAAATTTTATAAATTTGGGGAAGATAAAGATAACCACAGAGCCATGGAAACAGGTCTCACAAAAGAGGTGTTTACGCGGCTTTTATACAGGTATGTGGATATGCAGGAAATGGAGGGATATGGATGATGTGTATGCAGATGAGATTAGTTTATCTTGGCATTATGTTCAGCAAAGACATTTGGATGGAAGTTGCCTGTTCAAGTGCTGTATTTTTCTCTGTTCTGTGTTCTAAAGGGATGCCTCTTGACCTATTGTGCAAGAACCAGAACTTTGAAGGAACTGCAAAATTTGTGCTACCAATCTGCTCGTTCCCCATTATTCTGCAAACTTTTCCCTTTAAAGAATCGAGAAAGTTACCTTTTGAAAGTTAATATTGAATCTATTTCACTATTTTTAAATAGAAATTTCCGGATTCTGGCAACTTGCTCCATACTTTCTTTACCATTCTTAGTTCATATGTCGCTGGCACTTCTGCCATTGGAATCTAATTCCCTCTGATAACTCTGTCAAAATTCTTCATGATTTGGATATTGTTGTCAGGTCCACCTTTGACCTTCTCTCTTCCTGGCTAAATTGGTTTGTCCCGTACAGGACCGCCCTTGTGCTGTATTAGGCCCAGGAGGGACAATGTAGGCCCAGACACAGTGGGCCCAAACACTGTAGGCCTGGACACTGTAGGTCCAGACACTGTAGGCCGGGGGGTCGCTGTAGGCCCGGAAACTGGAGACCCAGACACTGTAGGCCCGGGGGCCGGTGTAGGTCCGGACACTGGAGGCCCAGACACTGTAGGCCCGCGGGCTGCTTTATGCCCGGACTGTGTAGGCCCGGATACTGAAGGCCCGGACACTACTTAGGCCCGGACAGTGTAGGCCCTGACACTGTTGGCCCAGGGGCTGCTGTAGGCCCGGACACTGTAGGCTCGGACACTGTTGGCCTGGAAGGTGTAGGCCCGGATAATGTAGGCCTGGACATTGTAGGCCCGGACCGTGTAGGCCCGGAGGCCCGGGCGCCGCCTAACGGAGGTTACGTAGCATCCCGACTCCCGGCCCGGGCGGCTGCCATTGGTGGAGCGGGAGCACGTGGCCGCTGGCTAGGTGAGGTCATGTCACATTTTGCCCCTTCTTTGGGAGTGAGAAAGTTGGCAATCCTAAGAATAGAGATGGTGAGAAAAACATTTAGTGCAAAAATGGGTACTTGTTCATGGGTGTGGATTCTATGGCCAATTCTCTCCATATCTCTATTTCTTCTTGTCTTCAATTGTAATTAAAATCAGGAAAGAAAAATGCAAAATGTGAACATTCATTTTGAAAAGGGGTGTAACTGTGGATTTTTTTATTCCTTCACTTTGCAATGAGAGAATAATTTGATTTTTTTTTCCTCACTCATTATTCTGCCATTGCCAAACAAACTCAGATGAAATATAAAGGTGATCTTCTTTTACATTGATGCCAAATTGACATGGTTTCACCCACCCCCACCCATGTGTTCAACAATGTGACTTCTAGTTTAGTTTAGAGATACAGTGTGGAAACAGGCCCTTTCGGCCCACCGGGTCCGCGCCGACCAGTGATCCCCACACATTAACACTGTCCTACACCCACTAGGGACGATTTTTACATTTACCAAGCCAAGTAACCTACAAACGTTTACGTCTTTGGAGTGTGGGAGGAAACTGAAGATCTCGTAGAAAACCCACACAGGTCACGGGGAGAACGTACAAACTCCATACAGACAGCGTCCGTAGTCGGGATTGAACCCGGGTCTCCGGCGCTGCATTCGCTGTAAGGCAGCAACTCTACTGCTGCGCCACCGTGACCGC
>NC_135959.1:76141054-76160242 GCF_053455715.1 Rhinoraja longicauda | reverse complement strand
TCCCGATGTCGGCCCCCACCCCGGGGCCCGCGCCGGAGCCTCCGGAGACGAGTCGCAGCCCCTCCCGCAGCATCCGAAGGCAGCCAGCACCGCAGGTGATGAGTCCGGGCCCAGGTGGTCCCAGCCGGAGCCCGCCAGCTCCAGGTGCATGGCCGGGTGGTAGGCCGCAGCAGAACGGAGACACGACACAGAAAACAAAGGTCGCGTCTCCGGTTCGGGAGAGACACTTTTCGGGAGTGAACTATAGAGCTGATCAAACAACAAGGCTGGAGAAGGGGGCAAGGGATGTAATGCTGAGGCTCTATAAGGCACTGTCGGACAGCATTTGGAGTATCGTGAGCAATTTTGGGCCCCATATCTGAGGAAGGAAGTGACGGTATGGGAACGATCCCAGGAATGAATGGGTTAACATATGATGAGCATTTGACGGCACTCACTGGAGTTTAAAAGGATGAGGGGGGGACTTCATTGAATCTTACCAATAGTCAACAGCCTGGATAGTGTGGGTGTGGAGAGGATGTTCCACTAGAGGGAGAGACTAGGAATTGGGGCCTTAGAGACTCAGAATTAAAGGACAATCCTTTAGGTAAGAGATGAGGAGGAATTTCTTTAGTCAGAGGGTGGTGAATCTGTGGAACTCATTGCCACAGAAGGACTGTGGAGGTCAAGTCAGTGGATATATTTAAGCAGAGATAGATAAGTGCTTGATTAGTACAGGTGTCAGGCGTAAGGGAGAAGGCTGGTGAATGGGGTTAAGAGGGAATGATAGACAGCCAAGATGGAATGGTGGAGTAGACTTGATGGACTGAATAGCCTAATTCTGCTCCTATCCCCTATGAAGGGGGGAGGGGGGTGGGTGGGGGGGGGGGGGGGGGGGGGGGGGGAGGTGGGAGGGGCGTGATGGTAGATGTTATTTAAAATTAGGCAATTCAATGTTCACATCGCTGGGATGTCATCTACCCAAGCAAAATATGAGCTACTGTTCCTCCAGTTTGCATGTGGCCTTACTCTGGCGATGGAGAGTAGCGGGACAGAAAGGTCAGTGTGGGAATAGGAAGGGGAGATAAAACAGGAATAGAGGAGTAAAGAGGTCCTTCTGCAGTTGCATTGGGGCCTGATGAGACCACATCTGGAGTATCGTGTGCAGTTTTGTGTGCACACAAGGACGTCCTTGCTATTGAGGCAGTGCAGCGTAGGTTCACGAGGTTAATCCCCGGGATGGCGGGACTGTCATATGAGGAAAGATTGGAAAGACGGGGCTTGTATTCACTGGAGTTCAGAAGGATGAGAGGGGATCTTATAGAAACGTATAAAATTATAAAAGGACTGGACAAGCTAGATGCAGGAAAAATGTTCCCAATGTTGGGAGAGTCCAGAAACAGGGGCCACAGTCTAAGAATAAAGGGAGGCCATTTAAAACTGAGGTGAGAAAAAACGTTTTCACCCAGAGAGTTGTGAATTTGTGGAATTCTCTGCCAAATAGGGCAGTGGAGGCCAATTCACTGGATGAACTTAAAAGGGAGTTAGATAGAGCTCTAGGAGCTAGCGGAATCAAGAGATAAGGGGAGAAGGCAGGCACGGGTTACTAATTGTTGATGATCAGCCATGATCACAATGAATGGCGGCGCTGGCTCGAAGGACCAAATGGGCTCGTCCTGCACCTATTTTCTATATTTCTGTGTTTCTATGTTTAGCCAGTTTTTGCTGGCCAATCTCCGACCTTAAGAGAACTGCTATTTATTAACTTCATGCATAGAAAATAAACTGTAAAGCTCTGTGCCCAGACATTAATTTGTACATTGCTCAAAAATATTGCTCTATTTCCAAAAGTACGAACGGTTTTGGTGAGTTTTGACTTGGCCAGTCTATGATTAAAAGCAATGAAACTTCTCTGATATCTTGTTCCTTCATGGTTATTGGAGAGTGAGTACATTTAAAGACAAGAAGAAAATGTGTTGAATGGTATTGTGATCTCTTGCTGGTTTCTAATGGAGTGTGAATAAGTTTGCACTCCGTTTATCTTTCATAGTCATGGATAACTCGAAGTATGCTTCCAAGTGCCCACCATCTGGAGAGCAACTGTGCATTTGCACATTTCTGCTTCAAAAAAGTGTACACCCAGGCTTTCTGTCAATTTTGGTCTCCAAATTTGAGGAAGGATATTCTTGCTATTGAGGTCGTGCAGCGTAGGTTTACTAGGTTAATTCCCGGAAACATGTTGAAAGACTGGAGCGACTAGGCTTGTATACACTGGAATTTAGAAGGATGAGAGGAGATCTTATCGAAAGGTATAAGATTATTAAGGGGTTGGACACGTTAGAGGCAGGAAACATGTTCCCAATGTTGGGGGAGTCCAGAACAAGGGGCCACAGTTTAAGAATAAGGGGTAGGCCATTTAGAACGGAGATGAGGAAAAACTTTTTCAGTCAGAGAGTTGTGAATCTGTGGAATTCTCTGCCTCAGAAGGCAATGGAGGCCAATTCTCTGAATGCATTAAAGAGAGAGCTGGATAGAGCTCTTAAGGATAGCGGAGTCAGGGGGTATGGGGAGAAGGCAGGAATGGGGCACTGATTGAGAATGATCAGCCAAGATCACATTGAATGGCGGTGGTGGGTCGAAGGGCCGATTGGCCTCCTCCTGCACCTATTGTCTATTGTCTATTGTCTAATGTAATGTGACCTTCACCTCCATCTATGCACCACAAGCACGGCTATTAAATAGCCCCATCCAGGCATTTCCACCCTTCTGCGAAAATGGCTTCATAAAGTAGCAGCAGGTCATAAAAACTCCCCTGGCCGATTCTTGAAGAAGGAACAGATAACAAGCACTTGGAGAGAAAGGGACTCAAAATGACAGCAGCGTTCTGATTGAATCAATGCAAGCTTTTTTAGTTCAAAAAATATGATGGACTTCACGGCGTAGAACAAATTGACAAGGAACAAAAGAACGGAGTCACACAAAGCTGGAGTAACTCAGGCAGTATCTCTGGAGAGAAGGAATGTGTGAAGTCTCGGGTCGAGACCCTTCTTCAGAATCACCCATTCCCTCTCACCAGAGATGCTGCCTGTCCCGCTGAAGTCACTCCAGCATTTTGTGTCTATCTTTGGTGTAGGCAGTTCCTTCCCAAACATATTGAAGAATTGTATTGAATTGTAAAAGAAGTGTTGAATTGTCTCCCGTAATGGAGTAAATTAAAATAGAAATATGTGAACATGTAGAGAGGCTGAGATATGAATTGTCTGGCAACCCTCAAAAGTTCTTCAACATATGGAACCCAGTGCTGCAGCATATTAAGGACAAGTAAAACTATCCCCTCAATGCCACAGGCTTTTGTACCTTCTTTGAATCCAGCAGTGAAAATACTGAAATATTTTGACGTGAAAGAGTCGCCCAAAATGGCAGCGCTGCCCTAGTTTTCTGGGTGGTGTCTCCGTTCCTGCTGCGGCCTACCATCGGCCAAACTCCTGGAGCTGGCAGCCTCCTGGCCTCTGGTTCGCAGAGCCCATGGACCGCACTCACCATCTGCGGAGCCGGCTGACTTCGGATGCTGCGGGAGCGGCTGCGACTCGCCTTCGGAGGCTTCGGCTCGGGCCGGGTGGATGCTGACATCGGGAGCTCCGGCAGCAGCAGAGTGTTCGCCCGCCCTGGATCGCGGGGCTTGGGTCGGCCCGCCGCGGACATTTCTCCGTCCGGCGCGGCCTGAAATATGCCGCGGGATTTTCTCTGCTCGGCGGGGGCTTCAATGTCGGGAGCCCCGTCCGCCCCGACATGCAGCGGCAGCGGCAGCGTCTTTGCCCGCCCCGGATCGCGGGGCTTGGGACCTTTCACCGTCCGGCGCAGCCTGGAACGTGGCAACTACAACAGCCTGACCGCGGGAGAAGACAGCAGAGGAGCGGCACGGTAGCACAGCGGTAGAGTTGCTGCTTTACAGCGAATGCAGCGCCGGAGACTCAGGTTCGATCCTGACTACGGGTGCTGCACTGTAAGGAGTTTGTACGTTCTCCCCGTGACCTGCGTGGGTTTACTCCGAGATCTTCGGTTTCCTCCCACACTCCAAAGACGTACAGGTATGTAGGTTAATTGGCAGGGTAAATGTAAAAATTGTCCCTAGTGGGTGCAGGATAATGTTAATGTACGGGGATCACTGGGCGGCACGGACTTGGAGGGCCGAAAAGGCCTGTTTCCGGCTGTATGTATATGATATGATATGATATGAAAAGAAAAGACATTCTGGCCTTCCATCACAGTGAGGAGGGGACTGGAGGAGACTCACTGTGATGGATGTTTCTTTTTTTTGTGTTTTGTGTTGGTTGGGGTTGTGTAATTTGCTTATTTTATTGCTCGTATTGTTGGACTGTGGGGGACAAAATCTCATCCAAAAGACTTGTTTTTTGGATGACAAATAAAGATATCCTGAATCCTAAAAATCACCTTGCCTCATGTTTTTGTGCTTTTGCCTTTTTTGACACATTGTAGTCATGTTTTTTTTAAAATTTATTTTAATTTATTTATTTGTTTGTTTTTGTTCGTTTGTTTTCATGATTATGTAGGGAAGGGGAGGGATGGGGTTTACTGTTGTTGTTATATGCACTGTAATTAATTAAATTAAAAATTAAAAAAATAAACATGAAAAAAAAAAGAAATATGTGAACAATTTGAAAGCTCTTCAATCTTTCATCCTCTCATATGCATCTGGCTCTAGATTTCCTCAGAGAATTTTCTTAAAAATCCGTTCATTAGATATGTGCATCCCAGGCAAAGTACATGTTTACTTCCCCTAGTGTTCCTTGGGTAGGGTGCGTTGAACAGTTTCCTTGTACCTCCACATCATTCCCTGTGGTGAATATACACAGCTAATAGATCTAAGATTCCAGTCAAGAAATGTCAATGTAGTTCCGAGGCAATTATTGGAGATATACTGCAGAATATTTCATTACATTTTTGAAGTGCATCTAATATATGCTGAAAGGTTTTCGAGACTCAGCATGTTTCCAGATTCCAGGCTATTTAAGCATGCTATTTACAAAAGGGTTTGATGGGTGGAGGGGAGGAATATTGAAAAAAGTAGTCTTCAAAAACCCCAGTATTTAAGCATTGATAATCACTGAGCGACTAGGAATCACTGAGTCACTAGGTGACTGTGGGTGTCACAGTGGTGCAGCGGTAGAGTTGCTGCCTTACAGCGAATGCAGCACCGGAGACCCGGGTTCCATCCTGACTACGGGTGCTGTCTGAACAGAGTTTGTACATTAGCCCTGTGACCATATGAGTTTTCTCTAAGATCTTTGCTTTCCTCCCACACTCCAAAGACGTACAGGTTTGTAGGTTAATTGACTTGGTAAATGTAAAAAATTGTCCCTAGTGGGTATAGGGTAATGTTAATATGCGGGGATCGCTGGTCGGCGCGGACCCAGTGGGCTGAAAGGCCTGTTTCCGTGCTGTATCTCTAAACTAGGTGGATGAAATGGGCCTCAATGTTACTAAATCACTGACCCACACCACCCTGGCCACACACTCATCTCACCCCCGCCATCGGGAAGAAGGTACAGGAGCCTGAAAACTGTAACGTCCAGGTTCAGAGACAACTTCTTCCCTACAGCCATCAGGCTATTAAACACCACAACCTCAAATAAGCTCTGAACTACATAGACTATTATTATTATTATTATTATTATTATTATTATTATTATTATTATTATTATTATTATTATTATTATTATTATTATTATTATTATTATTATTATTATTATTATTATTATTATTATTATTATTATTATTATTATTATTATTATTATTATTATTATTATTATTATTAAACAGGATCAGGCCGCTCAGCCCACAATATCTATGTTGAACATGGTGTATTAGATAAACTAATCCACCGCGAGACGATCCATATCCCTCCAACCATGCATATTCATGCTCCTATCTAAAAGCCTCAAGCACCACTATCGCATCTGCTTACAACATCCCCCATGGAAGAGGCTTTCAAGAGGTTTACTCTGTTCTATTTTCTCTACTTTGTTTTTGATCCATTGAAATCAGATATGCCTAGATCTGGCAAAGCACTTAACTGAGTCTCTGATGGATCCAGCTGTCCATCTTAGTCTCTTCAAAGTGCACAGGGATATCCAGAATGCTTTATTGGAAGCTAGTGTAGCACTTGCCTCTTACAGATATAGAATGCAGCATCTTCTGCTGGAGCCAAGCCTATTTTTCCCTGGTTTCCTTGTTCAGCAATCTCAAATTAAATCTTTGCCCCCATCGTCAGATAAAAATAATGGCATACTCTATAATTATCATCAGGGTGATCCTACCCTTTTCATTCTGCAGTCTTTGACATGGCTGATTATAACATTGCTTTCTGAAGAAGGGTCTCGACCCGAAACGTCGCCCATTCCCTCTCTCCTGAGATGCTGCCTGACCTGCTGAGTTACTCCAGCATTTTGTGAATAAATACCTTCGATTTGCACCAGCATCTGCAGTTATTATCTTATATAACATTGTTTTCTGGTGCCACTCTCTCCCTGTTCATGCACCTAGACTGCTCCTTACTCATGTGTCTCCATTCTGATCTATTCTACGGAGATACATACAAAACTGTTGCTGTGTTAAGGCTGTATTACTTTTATTGGTTACATGCTGTGACTAACCGATATTCCAACAATGTTTAGTACGGTTAGTACCAGGGTGGTCCATTTCTGTGAAACTCTCTAACTGACTTCTCTAACCTTGCTTTCCCTCCCTCTCCATTCCTCCCCCCTTCCTTGTTCTCCAACCAGTCTGACTGCCCCCTTGATTACATTTTATCTCCGTTTTCTTTGTTGTCTCCTTCTTGCTAACAATGATCCTTGAACCTAATCTCTTTTGATGTCTTGTTTTCACACCTTACACTCACAGTGGCGCAGCGGTAGAGTTGATTCCTTACAGCGAATGCAGCGCCGGAGAACCGGGTTCCATCCCGACTACGGGCGCTGTCTGTACGGAGCTTGTACGTTCTCCCCGTGACCTGCATGGGTTTTCTCCGAGATCTTCGGTTTCCTCCAAAGACATACAGGTTTGTAGGTTAATTGGCTTGGTAAATGTAAAAAGAAAATTGTCCCTAGTGTGTGTAGGATAGTGTTAATGTGCGGGGATCGCTGGTCGGTGCGGACCCGGTGGGCTGAAGGGCCTGTTTCCGGGCTGTATCTCTAAACATCTTTTGTTTTTACATCTCTGGCCTTGGTCCTATCATCTGCCTATCAACTTTCTCTCAAATAGATCTAAAGTGCTGGAGTAACTCAGCGGGTCAGGCAGCATCTCTGGGGAGAATGGATAGATGACGTTTTGGGTCGGGACCCGTCTTCAGACTGATTGCAGTAGGGAGAGTGTGGGAAAAAACTGCAGTTTCTTCAGAGATGCTGCCTGATCCATTGGTTTTATCCAGCATTCTGTGTCCATCTTTGGAATAAAGCAGCAACGGCAGTTCCAGTTTATCTCAAAAGCCCTCCTCACCCATATCCACCTGTCGCTTGCCGGGCTTTGTACTGCCCCTGTCCTGAAACATCGCCTATCCATGTTCTCCAGAGGTGCTACCTGACCCACCGAATGATATGACATTGTGGGGATGTGGCTGCAGGAGGATCGGGCCTGGGAACTGAATATTCAGCGTTATACATCCTATAGAAAGGACAGGCAGGTGGGCAGAGGAGGTGGGGCAGCTCTGCTGGTGAGGGATGAAATTCAGTCCCTTGCGAGGTGCGACATAGGGACTGACGATGTAGAGTCACAATGAGAAAAAGAGAGAGTTAGGTAGAGCTCTTAAAGATAGTGGAGTCAGGGGGTATGGGGAGAGGGCTGGAACGGGGTACTGATTGTGGATGATCAGCCATGATCACAGTGAATGGCGGTGCTGGCTCGAGGGGCCGAATGCACATATTGTCTATTTTCTATTGTCTATTGAACTACTCCAGCACATTGTGTTTTTATTTGTAAACCAGCAGTTCCGTGTTTCTATCCATGTCCAATCTGGGGAGAGGGTATTAGAGTGGGACATACATTGCAGAACACAAGAGGTACCCATCCTCAACAGCAGGGGGGAAGCAATCTCTTCTCAGGAAAGATATATATAAGTATAAGAAAATAACTGCAGATGCTGGTACAAATCGAAGGTATTTATTCACAAAATGCTGGAGTAACTCAGCAGGTCAGGCAGCATCTCAGGAGAGAAGGAATGGGTGACGTTTCGGGTCGAGTCCCTTCCTCAGACTGAAGAAGGGGGAAGCAATCTTTTCTGAGGAAAGAGATCATTTTGGATGCCCTGGAGTGGAAAGTCTCACTCTAGGAGCCGATGCAGCACTAGAGTTCCCTAACTTGTCTCAGGAAGGGTCTCGACCCGAAACGTCACCCGTTCCTTCTCTCCAGAGATGCTGCCTGACCCGCTGAGTTACTCCTGCATTTTTTGAATAATTGAACCAGCATCTGCAGTTATTTTCTTATATTATATCTTTCCTCAGAAAAGATATAATATATTATATCTTTCCTCCTGCATTTTGTGTCTACCTGGGGTAAATATCTATTTTGGGGAAGTGTTAAATACAGCATGTTGATATGTCCCTGATTTAGTGTTATGTTATGTTGACCTAATTGTTTTAAGATAATTGAGGAAACTATCTTTTTAAAGAGTATTTCTGCTGATTGATATTTTGTTAATTAATGCAAGTAGTTGAAGATCGGTACAAAACTTATAAATAGGTGAGTTGCAAAGACTTTGTCAGATTTGGTGAGGCAATTAGAATATGGGTGGCAATATCAGAAAGATTATGTGAGGAGATTGGTTGCGTCTTTCAAACGGGGAATTGAATAAATGTGAAAGAAAATGTGCAAGGATATGTATAAATAGGCTCGCGGTAGATCGCTCCAATGTGGCAAAATAAGACAAAATGGGTCAAAATTGCCTCCTTCTGTGCTTAAATTGCCATGATTTCATGCTGGTTTTCTACTTTGCAAAATATAGATTTCCACCAGGGTATGAAATGTTATGTGATGATAAATAGCGATGGGGGAGATGGTGCATGAACAAACCTTGAGGGCACAAGGTTGGTGAGAGAATCCCTCCTCACAAGCCATCTTTAGTTTGTTTTAGTTTAGAGATACAGCGCGGAAACAGGCCCTTCGGCCCACCGGGTCCGCGCCGCCCAGCGATCCCCGCACATTAACACTATCCTACACCCACTAGGGACAATTTTTACATTTACCAAACCAATTAACCTACATATCTGCACGTCTTTGGAGTGTGGGAGGAAACCGAAGATCTCAGAGAAAACCCACGCAAGTCACGGGGAGAACATACAAACTCCGTACAGACAGCACCCGTAGTCGTGATTGAACCCGGGTCTCCGGCGCTGCATTCGCTGTAAGGCGGCAACTCTACCGCTGCACCACCGTGACCGACCATCAGTCAATAGAAGATCAGGACTGATGTAGTAGGCGAGACTAAAATGTATATACATGTACATAACCTTTTTAGTTTAGAGGTATAACGCGCAAACAGGCCCTTCGGCCCATCGAGTCCGCACTGACCAATGAGCATTAACACAACCCTATACACACGAGGAACAATTTTTCTAAACATTTTATACCGAGCCAATTAACCTCCAAACCTCCAAACCTGTATGTCTTTGGAGTGTGGGAGGAAACTGAATATCTCGGAGAAAACCCACGCAGGTCACGGGGAGAACGTACAAACTCCGTACAGACAGCACCCGTAGTCGGGATCAAACCGGGGTCTCTGGAGCTGTAAGGCAGCAACTCTACCGCTACGCCACCGTGCCGCCCAGCATTATAACAAACTTGAAAAACATAGTATTGGGTATGTTAACCTTTATTTTAGAGAATTTGAGTACAAGAGTAAAAATATCAAAGCATGAATTAAAGACCATGGAAATTCGGAATAAACATATTTTTCAGGCTGGAAAGATGTAACTAGTGGACTGGCCCATGGACCAGTTCTTGGCTTTTAATTATCTGCGATTCATGTCAATGGTTGGAAAGATTCAGCAGAGTTTATAGTCTCTAAGTTTGCCAATGACATGAAAGTAGGTGAAAGGGCACATGATACTGAGGGCTGGAACTCTGTAAGTGCATACACACACATGGTAAGTCACCCAACACTGACGCTTGGTCCATCAAGGCCTATGGGAAGATAGGCACAAAATGCTGGAGTACCTCAGCGGCACGGTAGCGCAGCGGTAGAGTTGCTGCTTTACAGTGAATGCAGCGCCGGAGACTCAGGTTCGATCCTGACTACGGGTGCTGCACTGTAAGGAGTTTGTACGTTCTCCCCGTGACCTGCGTGGGTTTTCTCCGAGATCTTCGGTTTCCTCCCACACTCCAAAGACGTACAGGTATGTAGGTTAATTGGCTGGGTAAATGTAAAAAAAATAAAAAATTGTCCCTAGTGGGTGTAGGATAGTGTTAATGTACGGGGATCGCTGGGCGGCATGGACTTGGTGGGCCGAAAAGGCCTGTTTCCGGCTGTATGATATGATATGATATGACAGGCAGCATCTCTGGATAGGAGGCAATGGTGACGTTTCATCTCGAGACCCTTCTTCGGACTGAGAGTCAGGAGAGAGGGAGACGCAGAGATAAGGAAGGGTAAGGTGTGAAAACGAGACATCTAAAGAGATAAAGTTCAAATATCAAAGATTAAGAAGGCTTATGCGATCTCCCGGTTGCTAACTTCTCTTCCCGTTCCCACGCTGAACTTTCTGAACTGGGTCTCCTCCATTGCTAGAGTGAAGCCACATGCAAACTGGATGAACAACACCTCATATTCCACTGAGGTAGCTTACAACCCAATGGTCTGATCAGTGAATTCTCCAATGTTAGGTAATCACCAAACCCTCACCCTCTCTATTCTCCCCATCCTAACCTCCCCTCCCCTCTTCACCCCCCTGCTCCCTGGTTCCACAATCAGTTTGAAGAAGGGTCCCAACCCGAAACACCTCCAGAGAAGATGCCTGACCTTTGAATTCCTCCAGTACGTTGCATCTTTTACATACATTAAATTGAGTGAGTGGGAAAACAAATGTGGAAAGTGAAGCTTAATGTGGGAAGGTGTGACTTATGTAGCTAACCTGTTATCTAAATGGAGAAAGATTGCAGATCAACAAAGGGCAGAGGGATTTAGATTACCATATGTATTCAAAAGTAGCAGAACACAGCAAGTGGCAAGGAAGAAATACATATTGGCTTTATTGCAAGGGGTTTGGTGTTTAGAAATAGGAAAGTATTGTTAGACAATAGACAATAGACAATAGGTGCAGGAGGAGGCCATTTGGCTCTTTGAGCCAGCACCGCCATTCAATGTGATCATGGCTGATCATTCTCAATCAGTACCCTGTTCCTGCCTTCTCCCCATAACCCCTGACTCCGCTATCCTTAACAGCTCTATCTAGCTCTCTCTTGAATGCATTCAGAGAATTGGCCTCCACTGCCTTCTGAGGCAGAGAATTCCACAGATTCACAACTCTCTGACTGAAAACGTTTTTCCTCATCTCCGTTCTAAATGGCCTACCCCTTATTCTTAAACTGTGGCCCCTGGTTCTGGACTCCCCCAACATTGGGAACATGTTTCCTGCCTCTAACGTGTCCAACCCCTTAATAATCTTATACATTTCGATAAGATCCCCTCTCATCCTTCTAAATTCCAGTTTATACAAGCCTAGTCTTTCAACATATGACAGTCCCGCCATTCCGGGTTTTAGTTTCACAGGGAGAAAGTAAGACTACTCCTGGAGTACTGTGTACAATTTTGGTTTCATATTTCAGAAAGCATACTCTGAAATCCAAAGATGTACAGGTTTGTAGATTAGTTGGTCTTGGTAAAATTGTAAGTGTCGTGTGTGCAGGATAGTGTTAATGTGTGGGGATCGCTGGTCGGCGCGGACTCAGTGGGCCGAAGGGCCTGTTTCCACACTGTATCTCTAAACTAAATTTGAGGCCGTCAGACAGGTTAATTTCTGGGATGGAAGAGCTGTCCTCTCCGGAGCAGCTAAAAGCATTCAAATCATGTTCCTTGGAGTTTAGGAGAATGAGGGGATCCTATTGAAATGTGCAAGCACATGTTCACCTAATCCATCTGTACAAACAGGATGTGTTGGACTGGATTTCAACATTATTTTACACCCTTTTCCAGCTGGGTGTGCTTGTGTAAACGTGTGGTTACCCACTACTAATGTCTGACTGGGGAAGTGCACACAAAGTTGTGGTCTCGTAATCCAGAGATCCATATTCAAGTCCCACTGCAAGCAAACTGTGACCATGAGTTAAATAAACATTATGCTTTAAGGGCTCTGATCTTATCTGACCGTTCACTTTCTCCTCAAGTTGAATAGAAGCCTGCGCTACCTGCATTCTGAGGACATTAATATATCATTATTCTCTACACACTGTCAGCGGTGATTGGGCTGCTGCCCGATAACAACATAATAAACAGATACGATGTGAGCCATGCTGTTATACATCCTGACATAGATCGTTGTTAAAAATGTACAGCCTTATAAAGGGCCTGTTCCACTTAGGCGTTTTTTTTAGGCGACTGCCGGCGACTGTCATAGTCGTAGCTGGTCGCCGAAAAACCGGTGACTGGACCCCTCCTACGACAATGTCTACGACAAGCTACAACAACCTACCACCTAGTCGACGTCAAGCTACGGCAAGGTACCGACAACCGGCGACCCAATCGTCGCGAGTAGGACGTCCACCTACGACCGCACCTACGACAACCTACGACCACACAGGCGGCAACCTACGACAACTGAACTCAACCTACGTCCACCCGCGACAAGCTACGACAAGCTATGACCCTGTCGGCGACAACTGAAGACAATTCACGTCATTTTGGCCTCCGGTTTTGACGCCGGTACCTGTCGCCGGTTGACGTAGGTTGACATAGGTAGTGGACAATGGGATTCACCGAAGTCAGCACCGGCGACAACCTACGTCACCTGGAGACAACCTACGACAGCGCCCCCATCAGGAGATGTCAAGCTACGATCATTGGCGTCAAACCCACTGTCATCGAAAATGTTTCAACATTCTGAAAATCCAGCGGCGACCAGAAAGACGCTACGACTCTTCGGTGACGACTCACGATCGTACAGGTGACACCCCGGCGACCGTGTGGTGACAGCCTAGTCACCTGTAGTCACCTAAAACATCACCTAAGTGGGACAGGCCTTTACCATCATTAATCAACTTCTGCAAATGACGTGAATGCAAGCATGG
This sequence comes from Rhinoraja longicauda, assembly GCF_053455715.1. Classification (NCBI taxonomy): domain Eukaryota; kingdom Metazoa; phylum Chordata; class Chondrichthyes; order Rajiformes; family Arhynchobatidae; genus Rhinoraja; species Rhinoraja longicauda. Next base: position 76,146,970 of record NC_135959.1, on the reverse strand, counting down.
TGGCACAGCGGTAGAATTGCTGCCTCACAGCGCCAGAGACCCAGGTTCCATCCTGACTACGGGCGCTGTCTGTACGGAGTTTGTACGTTCTCCCCGTGACCTGCATGGGTATTCTCCGGGAACTCTGGTTTCGTCCCACGCTCAAAGACGCACAGGTTTGTCGGCTAATTGGCTTGGTATAGTTGTAAGTCGTCCCCAATGTGTGTAGGTTAGTGTTCGTGTGCGGGGATCATCATATCATATCATATATATACAGCGCGGAAACAGGCCTTTTCGGCCCACCAAGTCCGCGCCACCCAGCGATCCCCGCACATTAACACTATCCTACACCCACTAGGGACAATTTTTACATTTACCCAGTCAATTAACCTACATACCTGTACGTCTTTGGAGTGTGGGAGGAAACCGAAGATCTCGGAGAAAACCCACGCAGGTCATGGGGAGAACGCACAAACTCCTTACAGTGCAGCACCCGTAGTCAGGATCGAACCTGAGTCTCCGGCGCTGCATTCGCTGTAAAGCAGCAACTCTACCGTTTCGCTACCGTGCCGCCCGGTCGGTGCGGACCCGATGGGCACGTTTCCCTGCTGTATCTCTAAACTAAACTAAAGGTAGACATAAAATGCTGGAGTAACTCAGCAGGTCAGGCAGCGTCTGAGGAGAGAAGGAATGGGTGATGTTTCGGGTCGAGACCCTTCTTCAGACTGATGTAAACTAAACTAATCTGGCACTCACCGTGATAGCGTGGCTTGAAGCTTTTATGAAAATGCAGCAATAGGACATACAAAGAAAGGGCTGATGCAGAGAGGCGGAAACAAGGAACTACTGATGGAGATGTACAAACTCAGACGCAAAGTGCTGGAGTAACTCAGTGGATCAGGCAGCATCCCTGGAGAACACAAGCACTGTAGGTGGTTTCAGGTCGGGTCACTTCTTCAGAGCAGAGAGGTGTTATTCTGTGGGGAGTGGGGGCCAATGTTGGTGGAGTCTGACCACAAGCAATTGCAAGAGGCTTGCGCGGAGTAAAACTGTTGTGTGTTCTGCCCTAACGGTGCAGATGCCATTTTTAAATTGGGATGTTGCAAGGCAACTCCGTGATCACGGAATTTACCCCCGGCACTGTGCAGGTAAGTGTATGTGTTTATTCACAAAATGCTGGAGTAACTCAGCAGGTCAGGCAGCATCTCGGGAGAGAAGGAATGGGTGACGTTTCGACCCGAAACGTCACCCATTCCTTCTCTCCTGAGATGCTGCCTGACCTGCTGAGTTACTCCAGCATTTTGTGAATAAATACCTTTGATTTGTACCAGCATCTGCAGTTATCTTCCTATACTAAGTGTATGTGTTCTTCATCTGAGGCTTGATTGCCAATTGTTAGACATTTGGGCTGTTTTTCATGTTTCAATTTGCAATCTGTTTGTAATGATTGGCAACGTGAAGCAAAATAGTCTTTAAAATGGAGTCAGCTGTCTCAGCCCCTGGTCTGCTTTTGACATTATAATCAGGAGTGGTTAGGCATTGACTAGGGCGGTTCAGTATTTTCTGAGCCCCTGTGGCTTATATGGGATCTCTTTTGTCGCCATATGTCTTCATGTGCATTCTGCTAAAAAAAAACCAGGTGTTTTGAATCTGGGACCTGACTTTCAGTGGGAGGTAAATGTTCACAGCTGGAGCTGCAGGTCAGGCACATTTTCATGTTCCACAACAATTGCTGACCCTCAGGGAGAGGGAGGTGGGGGGGAGGGAGGAAAGAAAGGAAAATCCTTCTTGGAGTTTGAAAAAAAAAAAAATAGGCAGAACAAAGTGGTTCTGCAGGTGGTGGAGAAGGGAACCCAACCTTGAACAGATCATAGCCCCAGGGTCTCCATCGGAACCAGATGCGGATGAAACTCAGACGGAAAGTTGTTGGCGATCAAAACAGAGGGGCACGATGACGGATCACAGTACCAAGGCACACAGCAGCAGCCTGTCAGCAGCAATGATCTCAAATATGGATCACAGAAAGTTGACAATGGTTGTCGATCTGCCGACAGACCCAGGTTCCACTCTCAGCGCAAACAGCTCTGGGCCTTCTACAGTAAAGACGTACTCTGTTTAAATTACATATGTGTGTGGGCTGATAGCTGGATATCTTTGATTATACTGCCATGCACTAGAGCGCTTTGACCACTTTCCTGAAAGACGCACAGGGCAATTCAAACCCTTTCCCAGACTCCATAAAGAAGCGTTGAATGGGACCAAAGACCTGGAAAAGTGGAATAAACCATATATGCTGTGCTTACACCTAGCCTGGTGACCAGGGTTGCCAACTGTCCCGTATTAGTCGGGACATCCTCTATTTTGGGCAAACTCCGTACAGACAGCACCCATAGTCGGGATGGAACCCGGGTCTCCGGCGCTGCATTCGCTGTAAGGGAGCAACTCTACCGCTGCGCCACCGTGACCGCCCTATACTACGGTTTTTCACCACAGGGAATATCCCCCCCCTGCACACTTCAGACTCCTCTTAATTTTATATACTTCCATCAAATCTTCCATGATCCTCCACTTCACAAAATATAACTCCCAGCCTCTGTAATCTATCCATATAACTTTGCTGCCTCATCCTGGGAACCATTCACTGAAATCTTTTCTGGACCTCTCTAATGTAGTTGCATCCTTCATATAATAGATTAGCCAGATTCTAAAACAATGTCCCCATTGAAGACAGATCAGTGTTTTATGAAGATTCTGTCTGTGTGTCCTGCTTTTATATTTCATGTCTTTATTGATAAAACCCAGAATTGTACATGCCTTGATAACCACTTTCTTAATCTGCCTGCCCCTTGCAATAATTTGTGACTATAATCTCGGACCCACTGCCACTGCAACAATGTCCTTTATCCAACGTGGTCTCTCCTCATTCTTCCAGTCAAAACCATTACCATATATTTCCCTGCATTAAATTTCACGGTGACATTTCACTGTGCCACAATCTATCATTTTCATTCTTGCACTGCACAAAACTGCCAGGTTTTATGTCATCTACAAATTTAGAACTTGTGGTTTGCACTCCCAAGTCTAAGTCGTCAAAACATAGATCAAAAAGAGCTATGGTTCCAACACCAGTCCCTGGGGAGCTCCGCTTTTCACCTTTCCCCATTCTAAATGCCTCTAGTCACCACAACTCTCTGTTGTCTATTACTTAGGTGACTTCATCCCTGAGCCGTTACATTTCCCCACGATGCTGTGTGTTTCAACAATAATGATAAGCTTGCTGTGCAGTTTTCTGGAAGTCCATGTACAACATCATCACAACCTTCATTAATTTTATTTGCGATCTAATCACACCATCCGGCATGGCGGCACGGTGGCGCAGTGGTAGAGTTGCTGCCTTACAGCGAATGCAGCGCCGGAGACTCAGGTTCGATCCCGATTACGGGTGCTGTCTGTATTGAGTTTGTACGTTCTCCCCGTGACCTGCGTGGGTTTTCTCCGAGATCTTCGGTTTCCTCCCACACTCCAAAGACGTACAGGTTTGTAGGTTAATTGGCTTGGTGTAAATGTAAAAATTGTCCCTAGTGGGTGCAGGATAGTGTTAGTGTGCGGGGATCGCTGGGCGGCGCGGACCCGGTGGGCTGAAAGGCCTGTTTCTGCGCTGTATCTCTAAATAAATAAAAAATCTAAGTCCTTTGAAATTAGTTGACTGCGATTTTTTCCTTGTCTCTTTGGACCCAAGCAGATTTACTGAATGAGTTGCTGAGCTTTAAGGAAAAAGACATTTGCAGTAATTTATGAAACATTTCATGGCTCTGAATCATCCAAAATTATCCCAAGTAACCATGGAAACCATTTTGAATTATTATCTATATACTAAAACTCTCGTTCGTTTATTTGTTTGTTCCTGAACTACAGCCAAAACGGTACACGATAGCGTGACAATTTTAGGCCCACCTTACTCACCGTCGTCTCTTTGGTGCCAATGGAAGAAGTTTCATTCAAATCGGTGTTATATTATTCACATTTTAAAGTTTAAATCTATCTCCTAAGGAGGGAGGGGGGAGGGAAGGGGGAGGGAGGGGGGGAGGAGGGGGGAGGAGCGAGGCAAGAGGGAGGGGGATAACGGGGGTTGAGCTTAATAATGGACGGTGCAGCGGTAGTGTTTCAGCGCCGGAGACCCGGGTTCGATCCCGACTACGGGCGCCGTCTGTACGGAGTTTGTACGTTCTCCCCGTGACCTGCGTGGGTTTTCTCCGAGATCTTCGGTTTCCTCCTACAATCTAAAGACGTACAGGTTTGTAAGTTAATTGGCTGGGTATAAATGTAAACAATTGTCCCAAGTGAGTGTGGGATAGTGTTAGTGTGCGGGGATCGCTGGTCGGTGCGGACTCGGTGGGCCGAAGGGCCTGTATCCCCACTGTATCACCAAACTAAACTAAATAAATATTACCCAAGACATTGACATTTCCCAGGTGTTTAAAAAGGACAGGAGTTAATGGATAGGCAATTATACTTTCAATTTGAGTTACACCTTTATTAATCTTTTAGAAGCAAGGATTTGGAAATAGGACAGATAAGCCATTCATTTTATTGGCCTGGAATTTTCTGTGAGTTACTAACAGCCTAATGTTTGAAATCTGCCCAAGCGTTTTGTTACGTTGTTGTTTGGCCCAGGAAGTTATCGCCAGTGGCTTCTACAACCCCCTGCAGAGTGGCGGACTGACAGGCCATAAATAGTCGGCTTCAACCACCAAGATGCTATGGCAGCTGCCTTAGCTGTGCCCCAGGCTGCCTGACGATCAGAGCTATCAAATGCTTCATCTTTGGACATCCAACATGCACACTCAATCAGAACCATTCTAAAACTATGAATGATTAAGCATACCCCATTGGAATACAGGTGCTCAAAATGCTGGAGTAACTCAGCGGGTCAGGCAGCATCTTCGAGAGAAGAAATGGGTGACGTTTCGGGTCGAGACCCTTCTTCAGACTGATGTGGATGATGTGAATACCGGTGCTCCTCGACTTACGATGGAGTTACGTTCCGATAAACCCATCGTACATCGAAAACATCGTAAGTCGAAAATGCATTCAATATACCTAACCTACCAAACATCTTAGCCAGGTATTTATTCACAAAATGCAGGAGTAACTCAACAGGTCAGGCAGCATCTCGGGAGAGAAGGAATGGGTGACGTTTCGGGTCGAAACCCTTCTTAGCCACCTCACCTACAGTTTCTACTGAATGATTAGTTTAGTTTACAATAGACAATAGACAATAGACAATAGGTGCAGGAGTAGGCCATTCAACCCTTCGAGCCAGCACCGCCATTCAATGCGATCATGGCTGATCACTCTCAATCAGTACCCCGTTCCTGCCTTCTCCCCATACCCCCTCACTCCGCTATCCTTAAGAGCTCTATCCAGCTCTCTCTTGAAAGCATCCAACGAACTGGCCTCCACTGCCTTCTGAGGCAGAGAATTCCACACCTTCACCACCCTCTGACTGAAAAAGTTCTTCCTCATCTCCGTTCTAAATGGCCTACCCCTTATTCTTAAACTGTGGCCCCTTGTTCTGGACTCCCCCAACATTGGGAACATGTTATCTGCCTCTAATGTGTCCAATCCCCTAATTATCTTATATGTTTCAATAAGATCCCCCCTCATCCTTCTAAATTCCAGTGTATACAAGCCCAATCGCTCCAGCCTTTCAACATACGACAGTCCCGCCATTCCGGGAATTAACCTAGTGAACCTACGCTGCACGCCCTCCATAGCAAGAATATCCTTCCTCAAATTTGGAGACCAAAACTGCACACAGTACTCCAGGTGCGGTCTCACCAGGGCCCGGTACAACTGTAGAAGGACCTCTTTGCTCCTATACTCAACTCCTCTTGTTACGAAGGCCAACATTCCATTGGCTTTCTTCACTGCCTG